>NC_072463.1:13404427-13536655 GCF_027596085.1 Anoplopoma fimbria
CCGCTGTGTCCTGAGACAAAGACAAAGCCAGGATTGTATTGTTATTCAGTAAAACCACTATCTATAGGCAAAACACCATTGACATGAAGCTGGGACTCAGTTACATAGCCACAGCCTTGGTTCCCAGTCTCACGGTAGTAATTTGTCCATAAAATGAGCTATGCATGTTGCAGAACGTTTTTGTTGCAGTTTTAGTGTCAATCTGGGTTCTTAAAAATGAAGTTATGTGTAACTTTTGGAAAATTTTGGAATTTCAAATTGTGGAGTTAAACCCTAACAGTAGATTTGATCAAGATCTGAAAGGATTCAGACTCAATACTGGATTATGATTTGATTCCAACCAAACCCTGGGGATCACACACTCCTGTTTGTGCACAACAAGTGTGCAAGTCCCAAAATCTTGAGGGAGATGGAGAAGAGCAGAGGAAAGACACCAGAAGAAACATCTGTTTCGTTTCACGCCACATTAGCTTCAACAGCTGCACAACGCGGCTGAGCTGATGACTGGGAGCACCAATCAAATCATGTGTGAGATGGATGCAGAGGCCACCCGGAGCTGCTCGCTGCAAACCTCGTCTGTCTCTCCAAGGTTCTAATTTCTCATTCTGTGAAGTTTTTCCTCGAGCGTGGCTACTTCTCAGGCACTGTCATTAGTGCAATTCCACATCAAGTACCATTCCGGGCTCTCTCTCCCGACAGAGGCTCGGCGGCGTTAATCAAATGTCTTACAGATGGTTTGAACTCATCCATTTGTTATAATCGCTCCCTGCCGTGGTGAGAGGAAATCTAACCACCACACATGATGGACAGAGGCACAGTGCAACCAGTTTGCAGCATGGCGAACTCAAACGTGATGGCGCTCATTAACTGATTAAACACACTCTGCTGGTCACAAAACCAAAGTGACCATTGGTTTGAGAAAAAACACGGCTGAGTGGGTGGAAAAGGAGATTCTTTCACTGCAGATTTCCTCCACCAAGCGGAGTGGAATACATTTCTCTGCATGTAATATACTGATTCTGACCATAAAAGGAACAAAATAAAATAATGAATTAATAAAAAACATAAATGTTGCATGGGATACAAATGTAAGGGACCTAAATAACTGGTCCTTGAATCCAGTGCATTTATACAGATATCAACAGTCACAACAATGGCTGCAGCTCTGCTCTGACTATCATGCAGTCGGACTTGTCGTGGCAGATACATTAGGGGGTAAAGACATAAAGAGTAGAAGGGAGGCAGTGAAAGACGGCGGGGTGTGTGGCATCCAAAAGTGTTGCCTGATGGAATCAGCTCACATCAATAAAGCGTGCATCAGTAAACAAGAACTGCTCTCTGTCTCACAGCAGCGCTCGCGGCTTCTGCCGCTGACGATATGGGACAGATAGGAAGAGGCGTGGGGATGTGGGGCTGGGGTGGAGGTGGGGGTTTGGGAAAAGATTGTTTTGCTCCAGTTTGTAGCTGTCAAGTCCCGTTCCCATCTTTAAAGGTGATTTAATGGGTGCTCCCTTTGGACTGGGACAGAGTAAACAGACAGATGCGACCCAACAGGAAGGTGAGAGGGCCAGCAGAGGAACACGGGGCAGCTCTGTGCGGGCTGCAGCGGACCAATCCCCCGTTTCGGTCAGACTAAGGGGGCTGTTGAAGGGAGAGCCTTTTTGTGGAATGATTCAGACTCATCTCATCCCAGTAGACAGCAAAGGGCTGTCACAAGTCATATTGCATCAGTAAACAAACAAACACAAAATAAAGGCAGACCCTTTAACTTTTAGCTAATGCCATTCTAAATGAATGTGCTACACAAAGGAGCTGACGCTATGTAGATACAAATATTATTTTCAGCCTTGTTTAGTTAAGTATAACTATACATCAAACTAAACATGTTTATTTCACAAACTCAACTTTTATATAAAACTGGTCAGTAACACATATCAGCCAGGTTTGATGCCCAGTAATGTCTTTCAGTGTATGACCCCAAAGTAGGAAGTTACAGCCACAATAATGGCTCACGACCTTTTCCATTACCATGTTCACCATCTTAATCTAACATGTTAGAATGAATGTTGAAGGTAAAACATTGACCTCTAATGCTTAAGGTTAGGCATTGATCTCTAATGGTTAAGGTTAGGCATTGACCTCTAATGGTTAAGGTTAGGCATTGACCTCTAATGGTTAAGGTTAGGCATTGACCTCTAAGTGTTAAGGTTAGGCATTGACCTGTAATGGTTAATGTTAGGCATTGACCTGTAATGGTTAATGTTAGGCATTGACCTGTAAAGGTTAGGCATTGACCTGTAATGGTTAATGTTAGGCATTGACCTGTAATGGTTAATGTTAGGCATTGACCTGTAATGGTTAAGGTTAGGCATTGACCTGTAATGGTTAAGGTTAGGCATTGACCTGTAATGGTTAAGGTTAGGCATTGCTTTTGAATGGCTATGGTTAGGCATTGACCTCTTATGGTTAAGGTAAGGTATTGACTTCTAATTGTTAAGGTTAGGCACTGACATCTCATGGTTAACGTTAGGCATTGACCTCTAATGGTTAAGGTAAGACTTTGGCCAATAATGGTTAACGTTAGCCATTGACCTTTAATGGTGAAAGTGAGGCATTGACTTCTAATGGTTTTGGTTAGGATATGGTGTCTGGCAGCAAGTCTCGCAATGCTTTTAGCACCTTTTCGCAAATCTAGGATAACAATCTGACCTGGTGAATGGTGAAGAGGAAACTTGACCACAGTCATCACCAAAGTTATTTCAATTCATAAAATAAATGGGATCACCATGGCTTCTTCCTCTGTGGAGCATGAATGTCTGCACAAGTCATTACAATTTTGTAAATCTAAACTTGTCAAAGGAACATCAGTCAGTGAGAGAACCTCGACTAAACTTTGGAGATAAAACAGTTTAGCGTTTCAATAGAGTCTAAGAGCATTAGAGAGACAAGTCACTTGTGACTGTCCAATTGCTCCAATTTTTTAAAAAGCTTCAAAAAACAATCAACTTACTGAGAGTGAAACAAAATGTTTGTCTCTGAAGCTCTTGCACTGCTCAAATATCGTGATTCCCTTTTATGGAAAACAACTGTTTCATGCTCCTTGAAGTGGCATGTTTAAAGTAAATTAAAGTGTAGAGGAGCAATACAAATGCTTTACTTGACAGCTGGTTTTGGTTATGGAATACACAGCGTGTTGAAGTGGTGTCCTTGCAGTGCGGTGGTAATTTAGAGGCATTCAAAAACTCTCTCATGATTTTCTTCTCGGAAAAAACTTTGCAAATACACTACAGGAAGTAGTGAAAAGATAGCCTAATGAGAACAAAAGTTGACCTTTTTAACCTGCCTGCCTTGAAACAATTACATAAATTGAAACAGAAGAGCTCTTCCCTTTATAATGAAATAAAAGCCCCCAAAATGGCCATTAATGTTTCTGTGCACACATACACATCTTAAGCCCTTTTAACCAAATACACTCGAGGGCAACTGCTGCTTGCTTATGTAAACAGTTAGTAGAGAGGCAGCCTTAAAAAAAGCCTCTGCTCAACAGGCCACAGGCAGGACCTTAATGAAGAGACTTCTTCATTGGTAAGTAATGAGCACTGAAATGGCCTGGGTCAGAGGGGGCGGGGGGGGGGGGGTCCTGCAGGGGCGGTGGTTGGATGTTAAAGCAGTATTTACTACATGCCCCCAGGGCGAATGTGACTCAACTGCTCAAGGACTGGATTTAAGAAAGCGGGTTGAGGAGTGTGCACGTGCATGTGTGCGTGGACGTCAAGGTTAGAGGGTGCCTCCAGGTCAAACACTTTCACGTGGCCGCCACCACCCCGCGTCTTCCATCCTCCTTACTCTCTTAGACACATGGGTGCACGAACACGCACATATGCACAGACAAATAGGGCCCTTCTTTCCTGTGTCCGCCCTTGCTTCATCCGATGCCCCGGCCTCTGGCATCTCCTCTGTGTCGCATGTGACAGGTTGGAGATGTGACAGCTGTCCTTATGCCAGACCAAGTCTGGCCAAAGTCGCAACACACACAAACACACTCATCTGCAAACGCTACACGGGGGCTCCACTGCAGGGCTGGTACGGAGGAGGTGAGGGCACTTTGTCCGCCTTCTTCGCCCAACTTTAAATGTCACGCCCGATGTAATGGGGCGACTTGACTGACAGCAGGGTTGTCGTGCAAGGACATGTCCAGCTTCTAGGCGAGCGGCATTGAGTGCCCTTGTGCATGTGCTGGACACACAAATAAGGTCAAGGCAGCGGCTGCAATTCAGGTAGGACATTTTGCTGAACTACGGATCTTCACTTGGCGATCAAAGCTCGCTTGGATCGCTTTCTCAACTTACCGGTTTGGTTTAATGGTGCGACGGATCATAACACGGATGGGATCACAGAACGAAAGGGGAGCAAATGTAACTTTAAGAGATCCCTAGTCATGTTTTTTTAGCTGATCAGCATTAGTATCTAATGCTGATCATTCATGGTCCATATTCGCAGATATAGATACCTTTGATGTTTAATTATAGCCACTGGTGCCAAAGGCTCCAGACCAATTATAATTTTCTGGCCACTGTCCAAAAAATTATTTCAATCACTCTGAAGACAATGTAAACCACAATTTTTTAAAAATGTTATCCCTTATTATAGTCATAAAATCACAATGCAAATGATAGATGCCTCACAATGTAACTGAATGGAACCTTCGTTTGTTAGCTGTTAGCGATGCTGACACCGTCTTGTTAACTTAAACATGGATTGGTTGTTAACAGTGTAACATTATTGTAATTGGCGACTAGGAAACCACTAATGCCGATGTCCTGATCGCGTATTTTACTGAATATTGGCGGCTAATGATTGTCAGTAAAACGTATTTTACACTGTAATGGTTCACATCAAACTTCGTATTTAATCCACGGTTCAAATACGTCCGAACCATGAGGGGGGGATCCGTGAGGATCACAGATCGACAATGGTCCGGTACACCACTAGTTTTGTTCAATTAAAACAAACATTGGCGCGTTTGCCTGGTTAATATGGTTCATTAAAGCTGATGCGGACCAAACAACTGGGCAGAGAACGCTTTAAAATGAGGGTCCAGGTCAGCTTCTGAGTGGACTCTGGTGTCACAAGAATAAGGTATATGGCAACCAGTGCCACATACACATCGTTTCTTAGTAATGGTAATATTAATGTTGGGATGCGCAACTAGTATCAAGATCACTCAACTTTCCTTGAGAAATGTTCTAAGTAGTGTGAACGCTAATTCAGCAGCACACCATTGTTCTTGTAACCTTTATTATTCTGACTTCTTCCGTACATTCTTTTTGTTGCCTGCTGCTTCTGCATACTTTCAGCTTCAATTATCAAAATATTCAGCTCCTTATTTTCTAACATTTCCGAAAGAAATTCCTACAGTTCATTCATGTGCGTACCAGCTCTATGTCACTATTCAGGTGTATGTAAAAAGTCAATATAAAAGTAATGGCTCCAAATACAAACTCAAGCACAATTTACTCTACAGTAGCTCATTACTCAGGAGATTCTTTCCCATTTACTTTCCCGACATTGTCGCAATTCTTTACAAAAAAAACATTTCAATGTCCTGTAAGAAATGTTGAAAATCATCACACAGCAGCACTAAAATGTATCCTCGACGTTCAATGTCAAGAACCTTGAAGAGAGCGTAAAGAAAAACCATAGACAAGTACAACATGCTTAATAATACTCTGTGTCCTACAACAGAATGAAGTGAATGGATGTCTGACATGCTTTATTATACGTTTGTGCCAGCCTTTTCATAAGTTTGACAGAGACTTACGCCATCGCACCCTGAGGGCGGGTAAGCACAGGGTCAAGGTGGCAGCTGCCAAAATGTCTCATTGCATGACATGAAATGTTCTGATTGAGAAAGTGAGTTGAGGATATTGTTCCTAATGATGTTGAGCTGCTGCTGCTGCTGCTTGTGGGGAAGGGATGAGCAGAGATGTGGTGTACTCCAGGGGCCATGATGATCCCGCTCCCTCCATCTCAAAAATACAGAACATGCAAGCGCAGGCACAAGTCACTGCAACCCAAATTGGCACGCATGTCCAAGAGGACCTAAATTCCTCTTCTGTAATATCTGACCTATCCCACGCCTGCCTCTCTCTTTCTTGAACTCTCCATTCAGACAAACTCTAAGCTCATGTTCAAAGCAATGTAAGGCCGCCATGGTAGATGATTAACCAGGCAACTTTGTGTTACCACATAGTTGCACCCCGTGCCAGGACTTCATTTTGGAGGTGAGGACAATAGGCGAGAGATTACAGCGCACACAAGCTCCACCTGCAACTGTGTTGGTAGAACAGGATCCAAAACACACCTAAACACTGCCCTGTTGCTGCAGTCACAAAAGCTTTGTGCATGGGGTGTGTTTGCAAACTGAAGAATGGGTATATACAGGCGTGCGTGCCACTCTCAGCGGGGTATGCAAATATTTAGTGTGATTGGGTGTGGCAACAAATCCTGACTTTACAGAATGTTCCAGAGTTAATTGGTTTGGTGAATGCAGTCATACTGTCTGTCCTGTGAAGCACATTTTAGAGTAAAACGTCCTTCTATTATGAAATCCCTTTAATTCAGATTTAGGATATGTGCAATTGAGTGTTAAGTGGTGCACATGAACCCTTTTCAAGTGAATGCCATATTGAACGTTGACCATGTGGATTTGCTATTATTCTCTCTCAAGTCAACATGCCCTCATTTAACAGTTTGTATGATATCTTAGGAAAAGTTAATAACTTATTTTATGTGTGTTCTCCTATGAATGTCCAGCAACACAAGAGATCAGTGCATTTGCGCAATCCCTGCAGTACAGAACCTGTTGGTTAGGCAACAAAACTACTCATTTAAGTAAAGTAAAGAATATTCATTCGGGATATTCATTCCATTATGTGGTTTACATGCAAATCCTAATGAATTAAATTTCCTAGCTATAAGTACTAACAGTGTATTGAAACAGCCTGCTCAAGTCCGTGTAGGTAGAACAATTTCAAAATGGAAACGGCACAAAGATTGAAACCAGCACTCAAAGAAATGCAGCGCAAATAACGCACAGGGTTCCTTCTAATCAACACTACAAATTATAGTAATGTTACGTGAGGAAATGAGGGGGCAAAAGTGTCACTTTGATGGAAAAACAGCGGCTGCTATTCACCAACACTACTTGCAGTTCCATTTCTCAGTTATTGACTTCATAGAAAGGCCGTGGACCATCAAAAAGTCACTGTAGTCATGTGTAACAGAAACAAGTCATGTGTTGCAAAATACCTCAGCAGTGGTGTCTCCACCCCAACAACCCACACACTTAGCCTCCGCTGCTTGGAAATGAGATTGAATTACATTACATTACATTACAGTCATTTAGCAGACGCTTTTTTCCAAAGCGACTTACAATCAGTAGTATATTACATATCATTCACCCATTCACACACTGATGACAGGCTACCATGCAAGGTGCCACCATCAGACTCTAACTAACATTCATGCAACATCCAGTCCACACCGATGGCAAGCCTTCAGGAGCAACTTGGGGTCTTGCCCAAGGACACATCGACTGCCAAAGCCGGGTATCGAACCACCGATCCTCTGATTGGAGAACTACCTTGCTCTCCACTACGCCACAGCCGCCCTGAACACCTTTTACTGAGTGTTAACCATGGGGGAAATATAGGGTAATACAACCAGCTTGGCCAACTGTACAGTCAATACTAGCCATTAGAGGTGATCTAACAATGCATGAAATCATTGGAAAAAAAGATTCTTACATTTAAGTGCACACCTTACTGCAATAATGCTGAGTAGTCTTAAAGTTTGGATCGAAAATATGTGATTTTTTTTTATCATTTCGGCTCTCAACTTCTCTCCACG
Organism: Anoplopoma fimbria; assembly: GCF_027596085.1. Lineage (NCBI taxonomy): Eukaryota > Metazoa > Chordata > Actinopteri > Perciformes > Anoplopomatidae > Anoplopoma > Anoplopoma fimbria. Next base: position 13,412,339 of record NC_072463.1, read on the forward strand.
ATTCCTTCTTACAATAACTGTCTGATGACCCAACACATACGCCACTGCGACACTTAAGAGAGCTGATCGTTCTTTCACCAAAACACGAGTCATATGTGTGTCCGTGGCCAAGTGTCACTGATAGTGTGTCACTGATAGCATGTCACTGCAGTGATCTGGCCTTTGCTGTACTGCCTGTGTGAACATCAAGTGTGTGTGTGTGTGTGACGCTAGAGGCTGGAAGCCACAAGGGTGACTCAAGTATGTGTTTGCATGTGGGTTACTGCATGCCTGTGAGTTTTGTGGAAATGAATGAATGCATGTATTTTCGTGCTGATGACACAACACAGGGTGACCTATAAGTCAAGTGCCATCTGACTTCTAGACCTTGTGGTGACGGTATCGTGTGTAACGTCTTCAATCTCAAATGATTTTTCCTCCAATTGTTGTGTGACCAGAGATTTCGTCTGTTCGACACAAGAACTCACTGCAAACTCTCGTCTGAAAAGGGCTAGACATGGAGCGGAGGGCCGAACACACTCGGTCGCTTATTGTGGCATTTTCTGGGGGTGATAATTGTAATTGGATTAATATTGCTTCACTGGCAGTGTTGCAGGGTGTTTTTGTCCCACTGCACCATTAATGAGACTAATCCGGTCATTTGAACCACTGCAGCCCTTTACCCCCGTTTGGAACCGATGAGACGTTGGGCCTAAATAACCGTGAAATAAAGCCATTTACTGCATTTCAACTTGCACACACTGCCTATTGGTCCATGCTATATGAGAAGAAAGTGATATTGTTCATCTAGCTTGAAAATGTTCTCCATTTGATGGTACAATTTGCGATGCATTTGTCAATTTAAAACCGACTTTAAAATAAACCGCAGCACGTATTTCTAGCTTCTGAGACGTTTTGCTGAACGAAGCTGCGTGAACACAACAGTAACATCAGTTTGATATTGTGGTCCAAGAAGATTGAGTGAGAATCTAACCCGTCTACTGGTGAGATCATGTGATACATAACATTGCATCACATATTTCTTTAAAAAATAACAGATGCAGGGCTATAAACTTGCATTTATTTAAAGAAATGGTATTAATTAATCTCTTTTTTTGAATACAGTATGGACAAGAAAAAGGGGAAACTGACTTAAGCTAGAGATAAGAGGGAATTTAAAAATCATGGGACGTGTTTGGGATATAACAAGAGACGGGGAGGCATTATGCTACATCATGTAGCCTGTTTATTCTTTTGATGATTTGAAATTAGGATTGGGAATTTATAGCATTTCATATAATCTTAACCCTGTACTGAATCTGCTCATTAAATCTGAAACAATTGAAATCCCTTATTCAACCTATTTATGCTTTACCAGTAAATAAATATTTATCAAATTATCAGTTTGCCAAATGTTGGGTGAGCAGTAATCCAGATTGTCTCCTTTGGCAGTTTTCAAATATCAGCTTTAAAATGATAATATATAGAGTATATAGGTAAAAGAATTGGTGTAATCTTACTGCTACAAAAATGATGTAGGGTACATTGCTTTGGAGAAACGAAAAAGAAGATGGAGAAGGAACACTTGGGCAGGAAAAGTCAGTTCCTTTGTTATTGTGGGGCTTTTTATTCAAGTCATTGGTAAGCCAAGGGTAAGCAAAGGCCAAGACAAATGAGCACAGACAGGCAACATATAGAGACACGATTTCCCCCTGAAGCCACCAATGTGTTAATAAAAAGCCTACAGAAGGCGGTATAAGGCGCGCAGAAGGACAAGGAATTGAGCATTAAATGAAAGCTGAACAACATCAGGGTTGAAGTCCGAATAACAAAGGATTAGGTAGAAGAACATTTGGAGGTGTTACAGATGAAAAAAACAACAACATATAGATAGTGTACAACTTGATGTAGAGCGAAGGCGGAAAGTAGGCCAGATAGAAGTAATTCCATGGAGGCGTGGAGAAGTGTGGGGCGGCGGAGGAACAGTCGGAGGAGGGGGTGGGGGGGGGGGGGTTCTCCTGAGACCGTAATGCTGGAAACCTCTGATGCTCAGCTGGGGGTACAAGCAGGTGGGTGGGAATCTTTCGTTTGGAGACACGCGGTGTGGGTGGTTATGGGGGGAGGGAGGGTTTCGGGGTTGGGGGATTGTTGATCGCAGATTCCACGAGGCAGAAAAGGAGGCGGGGTGACCTTTGGTATCCGGGGGTCACGTTGGATTTGAGCTCCGTGCTCTCTAAGCGCCCCTCCCGAGGCTGTGATTTCTCTTTAATTCACCGACGCCACGGAGGACGCCGAGGTGCTATCCTTCATCTCCTTATATAATCTTTTGCCATTTACTTCCATGCTTTAAAGAAGAGGGGGTGAGGGAAGCATCCTATGTTACACGCCTTCTATAAAAAGGCGTGTAACATTTCATCAGTTCCTAATACAGGAGATGGGTGCTTTATTTATGCACTCATGGAGATGTAAAGGACTTCAGTAAAGGGGATAGGGCTTCTTTTTTTTTTTTTTTTTCAACAGGCAGGCAGAAATGGATTTGCTTCTTAAATAAAGAGCAGAAATGTATGTCCCTTGGAGTAATTTGAGGTAAGCCTATTTTTAACAATGTAGTCAAGCCATGTGAAGAGACAACACAAGAGGAATGTATTGAAAATGTTACATATATTAGCAGGTAGATTAGAATGTAATTGATGAACTGTTACTGTAGATATAAACATTTTAATATTATTTGTTGAAGTATGAAGCCTTCTGTGAAAAAAATAAAATATATATACTTATATATACACATCATGATAATTTAAATGAATGAATCTAAAAACCTTAAACGGACCCCATGGCAGGATGCCACAGGCCGCTCGGGGTCCCCAAACCCCACTTTGACCGTTCCTGGTCTAAAAGTGCAAGAAAATCCAACAGCCACTGCCTTTTCACACAACAAACTGTGAAAACAAACGTGCAAAAGAGCAAAAAAGTAGCAAAACAAATAATAAAAAAATATCCAATAAAAACAAGTGTCACCACCATTGAGAGACATGCTGAGCAAATGTGCTCCCTGATTGCATGTTTGCCATGACATCATGAGGCGAGGGATGACTCAGTTAGAGTGAGGAATATGTTGTTTATCATGTGCAAACAATTATAAATTCGTCGGCGTCAGAGGCATTCTGTGGCATTAGTCACTGCATATGGTCCCACACCTAGTTATGATATGATGAGGCAAGACGTGATAGGTCGAGTGCGTGTCATCATGGATGGAATGTGAGCGCATGGTGGTGTCTAAATATAAAAGGCATAATGAATTCTCAGTAAAATTACGAGCTTAATATGGCAGCGCAGTATGTAAGAATGGGAAATGGGAGAAAAAAAAAAATACAGGAGGGAGAATGCGAGGAGATGGGAGCTGTCACAAAGCAGAGAGAAGGTGAAAGAAATATAAAGGTCAAGGAGCTCACGTTGTTGCAAACCACCTCGTCTTGCGGCCAGGGTCTGGTGCCACTAGTCATGTGTCACAACAAGGGATGACGGAGAATGCCTGACTCCTCTGCCCCGGGGCACGACCTTTCTGACAGCCCCGGCTGTCAATGCAGCACCAGGGGTTGTTGCCGCTAGTGATGGGTCAGTGGATGGAAGTGCACTGATGGAGGGGAGGACGTGCAACACAAAAGGCCGTTTCCATCTGTATCCAGAGCAACAAACCGAGCCCTATGAAATTTTGCCACTTTTTCTTCATTTACACTTTTTTGTGACCTGAATGCAAACAGTGAAATCTTCAATATCATTAATAAAATCAACATGGTACATGATTTAGGTTGTTTTCAGCTATAAGTTTTAATTAGACCTCTGCTGAGGTGGACATTTGGTGCAGAAAATGCTGAAAATGATGTGACAACTTATGTATGTAATGTATGACATCATGTATTAACCATTGGTTTTTGGACAACTGTTTTTAAGCCTTGAGTACGCCATTTTAGCCATAGCCATCTTGGCTTTTGGCCGTCACCATCTTGGCTTTTAGGGAACCAGAGGCAACACGAGGGTGGAGCTAAGTACAACCCAACTCTGAACAGGACATTTTCAGGCGACCAAAACTTTACAGTTAACGTTCATGAACTGAAAACGCACTGTGAAAGATTTAAAGCTGTAAGACGGAAACACGGACAACTCCCAGACAGGACGACACTGTGGTAGTGACCTGTCAATCAATAGGTAGCCCCGCCCTAAAGCATACCCTGCTCTATAGTCTATTTTACTCTAAATGGGAACATAATTTAATCAATTTTTTACATTTTCTTATAGACCTATATGCAACCTGACTTCATTTCTCAACCAGAGGAGTCGCCTCGTGATGGCCGTTAGAGAGAATGCAAGTTTAAGGCACTTCTGCATTGGCTTCACTTTCCAGAACAGGAGGTTGCTGCCTGGTGCTAACAAGAATGATTAGGTCACCAATCATTCACTCCCATTTTTCAGGCCTGAGGTATGTAAGAATGTTCCTCTGGTTTAGGTGTGAGCGCTGGACTGCTCAAGCTGATATGAAGGCCAAAGGGTCACCTTGGTTGGACTTTAACTGCAAAAGCGCAAGCCTCTTCAATTTCCAACAAATATCCATCTTTGTCACAAAGGACATTCTGACTTGAAAGCAGGAAACGCTGAGGTGCAAAAAAAATATTGTTCCTCAAATATGGCTGTTTCACATTTGCTATCACGACATTCAAGTAAAGGCGGGAACGCGCTTCTGTGGTTCATGTTTACATGTGCCTCCTTGCATGAGTGTTGAGAACAAACAGAACAAGGATCCACTCATAACAAAAGCTGCCCTGCCCTGACAGGTGCAACAAAACGCGAGGGTGACGTGCATCAAGCACAGCCTGCACATGCCCACACTCTTCTAATCTGATATGGCATAAATGATAGACTGCTGTTATGTGTCATGTCCTGTTTGTTTGGTGTTCCAATTCATTATGTATATGTTTTAAAATTGACCTACCATGGGGGTCAATGTGAAATAGCTTTAAGTTAATTCTGGTTCAAAGCATGAAATGGGAGGTTTTATGTTTAATATTGTACAAGGTCCTTTACAAATGAAACTTTATATTTATTAAATACATAACTCGGGTTTGCCTTTATACATGTGACATAGGCGCCTTCCCAATTGCCCCAGCAGGGTGTCACTGGAGATTAAGAGTAATGGTTATGTCGTTAAGCAAGGGTCAAGTTCAAATATTTACATTTGGCTCTCTGGGTGTTTCTGGGTGTGGGCATCACTGACCACAAATTGATATTTACTAGAGCATGGATACTTACTGGTTTCCATGGGCTTTCTATTTTTAGGATTCAGACAGAGGTTACAGTACATCCAGCTGCCTACATGTCCAGTCATGAGCTATTCCCTGCGAGTAACACTGTCCAGTAAATTACATAATGCCGGTAAGTTCAGCATGATTAACTAGCACAGTGTGGTTCACTGCATGCTAGGACAGGTGGGCTGAAACAAATCCTTATTTAGATTATTATCGGAACATTTTTCAACATAACTGGGACATTTCCTGACAACTGGTTCTTCCAGAGAACTACGCTCTTCTCTCGTAATGTTTTCTTAGGCCCAGCCCAAATGTTGACCACACACTGAACTCTACAGCTTTATCATTCAAAGTGCCTCAGTGCAAGTGTTTGCAACGGTCAAAGACACTGTCTGAGAAATGGGACAACACTTGTTATGCAAGCCCCCATTAGATGCAAGGCTCCTTTTTCCTGTATGGCTTCATAAAACTGAGTGTTTCTTACTCATTTTCTGAATATAAAACTGGTAATGCTGGTAATGTTTGATCGGAAAGGAGGACACCAAATAATCATAGTGATGCCCTCATTCATAATACAACAAAGAACCACAAGCAGTGCTTCCTGACATGTACCTGTGGTACAAATATCCTGCTCACTAAGGGGCATTCCAAAAGTCTTTGCTCTGAATTCCATATCGAGAACTTTTAACAAAAATTATATTAACATGGCATGACACATAACAGCTAAACACTATCCACCGGAAAGGAGAGTTTAAGAAAAGAAGGAAAAAACACAGAATTTGAAGGCATTTCATTTTGGCAAATAACTACAGTTTTGTACGCAGCTGTGAAGGCCACATATCCTTCTTTCATATCATGAATCAGTCCAGAAAGGGATCTGCTTTAGGGTGATGCTACTAAGTGGGGAACCTAGACTTATGAGTACACAGGGACACAAAAGCTACATATTTTGCCAAGCTTTCAGCATGGAGAGCTCAGTTTCAAACGGCAAGGAAATATACATATCACGCAACTTATTACTAACCTTTCATCTTTGCTGTCAGAGAGAAAGCCTTACAATTGCAGCTGCAATATGAATCAAATGCTTTTACTACAACAGGTGCTTTTTCACAGAGGCCTCAGAGACCAGTCGCATGCACTAATGATTAAAAACATTATATAACGCAGTGTGCATCTGTGACAGTAACCCACAAGCAGTACTTGTTAACACGCTAGTACACAGGTGTTCTTTGATTTCAACGCCATGCCCACAAAGGGAAAGTATGACTGTGCTGTACTTTCTTCGTGACAGTCTGGAACATAAGCGAGATGAAAGCATGTTACTGTTAACATTGGCAACTTCATCCAAACCCCCTTTAACTTTGTGTGACATTTTCTCAGAGAGCTGAAAGCAGTGAAGTACCAGATGTTAAACCACCTGGTAGTAATCACAGCAGGGTTCTTAGATCCATAGAGCTTGTGAAGAAGACCAGATAAAAAAAAAAAGGTCTGGACCTCAAACCAAAGGGCTCAATTACTGACAATTACAGACCTCAATCCATAGGCCACAGGTAAACAGGACAGAAGACAATGGACTCCTCTAAAGCCGGGTAGTTCTTTAATCACTGTTACATTCATTTAAAAGCAACATTTGTATTCAAGTTCAGTAAACCTTCAGTAGCTAGCTTAGCATAGATGTGCTAATGCTAGTTAATGATGTGCTAACGTACCCTGTTAATGTTAGCTCCACAGGATTTTTAGTAGAAACATAACGTTTTAGAGACGTATATCCCCTTCCATCCTCTCCATGTAACGAGTCAATCATGATGAGCTCCATATCCACTAAACCAGCCTGACAAATTCATGGAGTCTATGGAGCAGAGCGAGATAGTTGGTCAGAGCTGGCCTGAGCTACGCTATGATTGGCCGTTCTGCTTTCGAGGGGAGGGACTTAGCCTCAATTGTTAAATTGCTTGAATTATGTACTTTCCTAATGACACAAGATGTGTTGTAAAATTGATCATGTGTCACACATGATGATGAACGAACATCAGTATGAACTGTCCCTTTCACACAAACGAACAAAAAAGCAACATCAACACTTATATTTTTATATTCATGAGACTTTAATGTCATAATACTTATGATCCTAAAGTACTGGTTGATTTGGCGACACCTCTGGTTAGTAGTGAAAGGAGCAAGTGCGTTTTAATGAGGTTTGTCAGAAGTACAACGCCATATTGTGTATAGTTTTGATTAGCATTAATAAAGCTCTGATGCAGCTGTCGGACAGTAGAGAGATGAACCAACTCTTAAGAATCCCTTAATGGTAGTGGATGGAAACGGGCATTCATTCTAATTTTCTCTTGCTGATTTTCTCGCAATTCGGTTAAAATATGCGATACATTTGGAGTGAAACCTGGTTAGTGAGGCTAATATCAAGGTAACGCTGAAAAACATGCATGATGGCTGTGCGTGTGAAGGAATTTTGCATCCTGCATGGGAATGGCAGAAACAGCCACTTTAAATAGAGACTACTATATGGAGAGGTAAGTACAGATGTTAAATCAATTTAAAGACTATTGCCATATTAAACACAGGATTTAAAAAAAAAAAAAACTTAAACAATGATTTCCCGATGGATGTTTACTATAGTCCTTCTTTATTTTTTTTTTTTTTTTAACAAAATATTGACTTAAACATAGATATAGATAAACATTTCAGACAATCATTTTACTAATGATTATTTAAGTGTCTATACAGATCTTTTTTTTGGAGCAATCAGAAATGACCCTGGTCTTTTCACCCTGAAGTCAACAAAAAAGGACTTACTGACGTTAGATAATGACCCACAACCCACTGACCCACTGCCCCCCTCTCTTTTGCAACTGCATCCAGAAGTTTTGCAACAGAGGCGTTTCAGTTTGCTGTGCCAGCAAACTCGGGAGAGGGGTGTGCATTTCCTGCCGTCAGATATTACCAATAGTTTGTATCATTGGGTAACGGTACTGATTGGAAGCAAGTAATTGAAAAATACACATCAGCTAATGACACGGTTAGTAATTGCAATATTGATACATTTAGTACATAAAGATGCAGAGATGACATAATATCTTGAAAATAAAAAATTATGTTTTAACTTTCCCTCACTTCCTATTTCTGTTTAAGAGCTGTTACGCCTGACATTTAAAGTCATCTTCAAGAGCATACCAAGCCATAGTACATCCACCATTTAAAAGCCACATAATTGTTTATCTGCGTGGAAGCATTGGCTGGCCTTTTCAGATTTCAGTGGTACACTGCATTAGTGAAGCCCAAACTGGCAATTACTTGACGATGTCTTTTGGGCAACTTGCTTCCCTAGTAAATGCCATGTCTCATTGCTATACAGATAGGCCATCACTCAGCAACAGGACTTTCAAAAAGGCACCGTGAAAACAGAATGCATCCTGATATGCTTTAGTTTTACCCTGGATCTATTCAAAACACATAGAAGCAGATTGGCTTAGCATTTTCAGCGCTGGAAGTAGCAAATGAAAATTTCAATTGAACCAATAAAATATATGTTATGCACATTTTAAAAGAGACTCCTATGAAAGTGCACTGGTTCTTAAAAGAATGGTCTTAGGTTTTACACCCCACCACATGTTAGATAGTAACCCCTGAGTAAATATTTTCAAGCAATACTAATAACTTGAACTGTATCATATTAATTTAAAAATACATTGGTGGATTCATATTTTTATTTGAAAATGCAAAAAAAACATTTTTACGTTCTTTATTATTGCAGTTTATCATATAATGTTGAGACACAGAAATAAAAAACTCTTGCACAGATACAGCAGGAGGACTACGTTTTAGCACAGCACCAGTAGAGGCTTTGCACAAAGAAAGAAATGAGACAGAAGAGGCAGGTCTGAGGCAACACGCAGAACACTCTAGGCATTATGGGAGTAACCTGCAATTATTTTATAGCTCTTAAGATTCCTGAGCTCTTAGTCAGTGTTTACCGTGCAAGGGCACGGCAAGGCCACAAATTACAACCACTTGCTTTGGCACCAAATGCTCAACAGTCACGCACAGGCCCGAGCTCTCTCTCAAAGTAGCAGACAGGCCAAGAATAGAAGACAAAAAAGTGATGGATGGATGGTGGCCATTAGGTCATTTGTTCGTCTTGTTTTTCCTGCCGTCATGTGTTCCAAGATTGGTAACACTAGAGTCTTTTCAGATTGCATAACCCAGTAACAGCTAATTCTACTTAATTCACTCACTCACTCACTCACTCACTCACTCACTCACTCACTCCGGGCAACAACAGGCCTTTCAACCTGATGTGAAGCCATGTGGTCAAAACCACAACCAGCAGGTCAAATCAACAGAAGAATGAGGCAGGCCAAGTGCACAGCAGACACAAGCCCCATTGAGTTCCCTACTCTGGTCAAGACACGGCAAAAGACCCTAACGGACAGTATAGACAGCTGTAATGGCCGACCAACTACATATTAGATAGCCTTAATAGATCTTTAATGGTGGGCACTGTTGTGTGTTCGTGCGTGTATGTAGTGACCACAGTATGGCTTTCCAGGTCTGTGTAGAGAGTTGTGAAAGACTCATCATGTGACGCAGCGGGATGTCTTCAGCCACGACTTCTCCAAAAGCTCAACTGCCTCTCAAGCCGAGGATGTAAGCTGGACAGAAAACCGCAACAACAAAAGCCTGAAGAGCGGTTGGGAAGGAGTGACAATTATGTGGCAACCGGAAAGGTAAGGTAACTGCAGCTGCTGCAAACAGGTTTTGGAACTGCTGACCAAATCTGGTTAAAATGAGACCAGGTTGTGGTAGATGAGGCCGGATTGAGTAAGAATGAGACCAGATCGATTTACAATTAGTACAGATCTGGGTATAACCAGAACTGATCTGGGCAGAGTGAGACCTGATCTGGGTAGAATAGGAACATGTCTTGATAAAATTGGACCAGACTGAGAAGAAGCAGAACAGATCTGGGTAGAAAAGGACCACATCTGAATAAAATAATATGAGATCAGGGTAGCAACAGACCGGAACTGAAAAAACAACACCGGATCTGAGTAGAACCGGACAAGATCTGGATAAAATAACACCAGATCTGAGTAGAACCGGACAAGATCTGGATAAAATAACACCAGATCTGAGTAGAACCAGACCAGATCTGGATAAAAAAAAAAACACAGATTTGGGCAGAACCAGACCAGATCTAGGCAGAATAGAACCAGTTCTGGGGAGAATGATTCCAGATCTGGGGAGAACCAGTCCAAATCTGGGTAGAATAGGACTGGCTCATCTGATCTGGTACATCCTCCACATATAATATCATTTTTGTGTTTTTCTTGTGTAGCAAAATGGGACTACAATCTGCATTTTGTAGGGCAACCCTGTTGTGCAATGACAATACAATTACCTTGTAACCTTGTAGAACCAGACCAGACCTGTGCAGAATAATAACAGATCTGGGTAGAATAGGACCAGAATCCAGACCAGAGTGAACAGAGTATCATGAATCTGAAAATCAGTTCACTACTTGGTCATCGCTGAATGCTGTTTACATTCTCAATCTATTTTAAAAACTCTCTTTGAGACAAAAACAATCTGACAATAAAGAAATACATAGAGGTGAAGAGTGGAATGCAAAAATCTATTGATTAGAATAAATAACACCGACTTCATCAGCCCCCTGAATTAATCAAAAGCTGACCTCTTGCTATAAGTGACCCTTCCTGTTTGATCCCTTCATAACTCATTTAAGAGAAAACCAGTAAAAAACACTTAAACAGGCTGTGCGTCGGATGTTTTTCTTTTTTTTTTATTGCCGCTGTACAAACTGGAATTAAGCGGAAAAAACCCACAGTGTAAAGAGGCGGCAGCTTTGAGAAGAGGTTAATCATTCAAATTATATTTTTAACTCCGTATTGCTGAATGCCCTCAAGCATCTGAGCAATGTAAACAACATGGGTGCTGTAAGGGCTGAACAATTAATTGTTTAATTATATCTTATCTGCTATTTCAGTGCAGTTTCCAAAACTGAACATATCTGTATATTTATTTTGAGAAGAGCAAAGAAAGCGTGTACGTTCCTCACCGTTTTTTTTGCCATTTCCGCATCACCTTATATTATCTTGAAAAGATTAACTAGTAATTCCGAAAACATATATAGGATTGATAACTTCTTTAATGTATGTGTTATTGAAAACATATTCACATGTTTAATACATTCAAGCTCCCTTGTGTGACTCAAAGGTGTGTTGCAGATATAAATCTTAAATAAAAGATTATGGAAGAAATTCAGCGATTTTTGTTTACTATCTGTGAGAATAACTGGTCTACAGTATCCTCAGGTCATCAGTCTGATATCAAACATGGTCGGACGTGACTTTACCAGCAATCATTATTACTATGAGTTACAATGCAGGCACTTTTGAATGTCAGGATAATATTTGATTACTTTTGATTAATTTCAACTGGTAATAAAAAAAAATTATATTGAAAAGTGTATGCAGAAGTTGACATTTCTTTGACTTATTGGTTTTTAAAGACGATCCATTGGAGAACTTCAACAACAAGCAACTGCATTATTATTTCATCTGATTCAAATCTTGCAGAAACAAGATCATTTTGTAACAACACTTGGGGAGATAAACTCGTTTTGTTTAGTAAAACAAAAGAACATAAGAACAGGACTGTGGCTTCATTCATAGGAAATAATTGTAACGCAAATTTCAACCGTAATATTGGTAGAGACAAATTGCAAATACACGTTCTCCTTGTATTTGTTTAGCTCTAGTTGGGTCAGTGAACTGTGTATTTTTCTGTGTGGTTGATTTTACTATTAGCATTATTGATTTGTTTTTCTAACTTCACTTTAATTGTTTGCATCTCCATATCTCTGCATACTCATGTGCCTTGGTCTACCCGTTTACTGTAGCAAAGTCAAATAAACAAACGGTTGAAACAAAATGAAGCACTCTGATAAAAGGGGGACAACACTGCGCTCTGAGCTTCCTGAGGGAGAAGACAGTGCCAATGTGGAGCACAGCCCATAGGAGTGGGAGTTTGAAGAGGATCATTAGCAAAAAAAAAAAAAAAATTGGATGTTTTCTCCCCCTCTGTGACTTGTTTAGTGAAGCTGATTTGTAGCCCTTTAAAAAGTAGGAGGAATTATCATTGAAATGAGAAGTCAGGACGGACCCACATGGCCTCCACTACCTAACAATATTTAATTACAATCCTGATATTAACTTGCAAAGACAGTCCAATATGGAAGTGACAGTATGTGAATTAAAAAATTAAAGAAATTGTTAATTTGAGTATTCAGTTTTTATTTTAAATGTATCTTTTATAAAAGAAAAAAAAAAAGGTTTGGGGATGCAGTATTTGCTTAAGGTTAATTCAAGAGTAAATATTTGTATTAAAGAATAAAAAATGAAAAACAAGCCGGGAAATGAAAAGGAAGCGCAGAAACGATCCTAGTCTATGACGAAAAAGACAGAACGAGAGCCCGAGGCTCTGCTTCACCCTGACCCTCCCCTGCCAGCCGCTGCATGCGGAACACTGAAGGTTAAAGTGTGTGTGTGTTTGTGTGTAGGGGAGGGGGGAGGGGGGCGAGGACACGGGACCAAAAAGAATTAGAGTAAAAATAATTAGATGTAAGTGCTCTTGTTGAAGCATGCACAGACAAAACCAGGATACACGTTTTCCCGGGGCTCACTGCAATATTATTATTATTATTATTATTAAACCCTCCCTCAGCTCAGTTTAGAGAAGCAACATTGACCTGGGGGAGATGGATACTGGTTGCCGGGCATTGGAGAGGCTTGGCGTACATTGTTTTTAAAAAAAGTGTACAAATATAAATCTGGCCTTAAAGTAACAGTTAGACATTTTGGAAAATATGCTTATTTGCTTTCTGGTGGAGTGTTCGATGCCACTCTAATATGTGGTAAACACAAGGCTCCGTCCAAGCAGCCGGTTAGCTTAGCTTAGCACAAAGACTGGAAACAGCAAACGGGACTAATTAACATCCAATATCTCAAATGTTTGATCTGAAATATTGTCTTTGCTGGAGGCCTTTTTTCCACCCTGTTTCCAGTCTTTGCGCTAGACTTAGCTAAGCTTATCTAAGCTAACCACTGCCTGTAGCCTTATATATAACGGACATATTTGGGAGTAGAGTCGATCTTTCCATCCAATTTCCTAACATTTTGAACTATTTCTTTTAACTGTGCTGAAAATGTGTGCGAACAAAGAATGGAATTACTAGGAACTAACACGGAGCATCACCATCCAATAAAGCGCACAGAATGCAAGAGCTTAGAGTGAAAAAACTAAACAGGAAATAGACCCGTTGTCAATCAGAAACCGTTTACAATAATTGCTTTTTTACTCTCAGTGGCTGTAAACAATGCACATATGAGGTTTATATGGATTTATACTGACAACAGAGGAGATTCTTGTCCATTGTTATATAATTGATTTAGTTAATTAGATGTTCAGCTTGCAGCTCATACATTTTTGTTCATTTTTCAGGTTTTGAATGTACTTTTTGGGGCTCTTTAAGCTCAAGGCAAATAGTTTTATGTGTGGTTATCTCACACAGAGCTACAGAATATAGCAGATATCAGTTTGTTCACAAGACGGGTCACCTGAGACATCCTATTAGATCAATGACAGCTGCTTGATGCCCCCCAACCACACAAACTCAAACACACACACACACACACACACACACACACACACACACACACACACACACACACACACACACACACTTCACTCGTTTTGGAGCTGGTGACATGGGCCAGTGCTTGTGGGGGAAACAAAGCTCAAGTGAAGCGGAGCAGAGGGCTCAGTCACGAAGGTGGCGTCACTCCGTGCTGATTAGTGGGGACATTTGGAGGCGAGCCGCCGCCGCACATATACTTACTCTACTGAGACAGGATGGACGGACAGAGGGTCACCTGAGACGCAAGAAGGGACATCTTCTAACAAAGGTCACATCTGTAATCAGAGATTTTTGGTTCATTTTTCCAAATTAAAAACAAACTAAGCCTACAAAAGACAAAATAATGATGAAGATTTACCAAACTTACATTTTTAGACGCCTCTTGAAAAAACTGTATTGTATCCCTGAAGAAAAAAACACTAAAATAAACTAGATTAAACACGTCTTATTGTGTATGCCCTATAGCGATGGAGAGGCAATTCCTGGCCACATGACAGTGAATGTGCGTTAACATGTTGGTTGTGTTTCCAATCTAATTCCCTACAACGTTGGAGCAACACACCGTCCTTGTCTTATACACAACTCTCTCTGAGTGGCTGTTGAAACGGCAGTCCACACACCATTGGAAGACACCACGAAGACTGCGTCCACTTCTTATTTACAGTCTGTGGTCCGAATAGAAGTTGCGCATTTACTTTGAACTATGGGAGCTCTGGGAAGCAGCGGCAGTTTGGTGCCGGAATTGCCCATTTACTGAAAATTGATTTTCATTTATAAACACTGTCCTAAACCAAGTATTTGAATTAATCGATAAAATGTATTTATCGCCCAGCTATAGGTAGAATTACGGGCGTGTAGCAAGTTTTCTGCCATAAAACATCTTGACCTGAATATATTATATGTATCCTTCATCTCTTATAACGCTCCACAATGAATGTGTTAAGTAGGCCATTCCAAAAGACACACATTGTACAGCAAACAATCGGCCTGAAAAGACTTAAACTAGAGTAACAAATATCCTATACAGTGGGAGGTCAAAGGCCAATGCTGAATGAGAGGATAAGAGTAAAAGCAACTTCAAATGGTTGAAAGACCCGGGGGTCAAGGTACAATCAAAGGGTGAGACACTAAAACAGTGCCCAAGAGGAACGCACGCCCTTTAAAAAAGGGGGAGAAAACTACCATCATCCATGTGTGATCTGAGTGCATTTCACTGTCCTCCCTTCATCTCCGTTCTCAGTGTCCTTCCCACTCTTTCATTTCGACTATGACGGGCTGCCCCCTTTAAAATAATAAAAAATAAAAAAATGAATAAATTGCATCCCCCCCCCCCTCCTCCCCGAGGCAGGGCAGTGCATGCAGGAAGGTAAACATGTCCACTGTGGTGAGCTCAGACCACGCGGATGCCTCGCTCCAGGTAACAGTCGTCCTCCACAGCTCTGCGCCCACCAGCAACATCTCGGCATTCCACCAGCAGTGCAGAGTAGCCCGTGTCTGAACAGATTTCCGCTTCAGTGCCAACCCCTTCCCTCCTCAAGCAAGGACATCCATGGACTTGATGAGGAGGTTGATTCAAATCAGGGTCAACAGTCAGACCTCTACCTACAGTACCTGACTGATGGCTTGTATTTCTGACTGAAAAGCATCACTTTTTACATTGTTTGGTGTGTTTTTGCAAAGAAAGACCTGCTGTCAATCAGGCTATAACTCATTTCAAGGACTTAGTGGGTGTTCAGACCATAAAGACAGCAATGTGTTACAATAATGCAAAGCGGTCTGCGAGCAGTGAGATGATGAAGTATTTAAGTAACACATCTGAGACACTGAAGGCTGATCAGACCTCATACCACTGCACATTATATTGATAACCCATTATAACACATTCATAATGCTATATGATATCTTGCCATCTTCATCTGATGGTATGTATGGTATCGGATTGGCCAACACAGCGCCTTGCCCGATTACATTGCAGAGCCCAAAACACCACGTGCTTATTACATGGTAGTGCAAGTGAAATCTCAGCTCAACATGCACGTAACTTGGTACAGAAAAGATGTTGTGCACAGCCCATTACTGCCAATAAAATGTCATTCAAAATATAATAAACCGTTTAAATATGCTCAACGTTTTCATTTATTTTAAAACTTGGGTGAAAATGTTTGGCTTGACTACAATTGCACAATAAAACTGGCTGGCTCTGCACTTCCTGGTTACGCCTACAATCCAGGAAAGAGCCGTTGAGTGAGAGGGCGGCTGTGGTGTAGTGGAGAGCAAGATAGTTCACCAATCAGAGGGTCGGTGGTTCAATACCCAGCTTCGGCAGTCGATGTGTCCTTGGGCAAGACACTTAACCCCAAGTTGCTCCCGAAGGCTTGCCATCGGTGTGGACTGGATGTTGTATGAATGTTAGTTAGAGTCTGATGGTGAATGGGTGAATGATATGTAATATACTACTGATTGTAAGTCGCTTTGGATAAAAGCATCTGCTAAATGACTGTAATGTAATGTAATGTAATGAGAGTCGGATCCAGCTGCGGCGGAAGTGCCGAGAAAGCAAGACGAAGACACCAATTGGTGTTCTAAAAGAATGGTGCATGTCATTTTGAAGGATACAAACCCCCAGTGCTTTACACAGAAATATTTAGAGCCCTGCAGTGCATTGTGGAAAAAGATGAGCCAGGTTAAACTGGTGTGTGTGTGTGTGTGTGTCTGCTCAGTCAGGAAGTACAATAGCAGTAGATTAATTCAACTTCAACAGTATGGAATTACTTCTTGTGCAGCAAGACTTGAAACAAGCGTCCCTCACTGACAGAACTAATTGCACGACGACTGTCAAACTGAAAATTCAGGTCATGGGTTTGGCGTGCAGTGCATTTGTGTTCTTAGAGTCCAGCCTGCATAATCCCGTTCCCCTGTAATGCGTAGGAGGACAAGGTGTGGGCTGATGTTCATTACTTTCCTCTCTGCGAGTCGATATTCTTTCTCAGTCTTCCATTGCTCCCCTGGTGATACTATGTATACCCAAGCTGCCAGATGCAGCACAATACTGCAAATGTGTGTGTGTGTGTGTGTGTGTGTGTGTGTGTGTGTGTGTGTGTGTGTGTGAGGCAAAGAACACATGATGTGATTAGGGTGACAGAAATGTACATCCATATCCGAGACTTCCTCTCTAATAAAATCACTAAATATTACAGGGAGTTCTTCTTTGACAACATGGTGTCAATGGCTACCATCGCCCACTGGTTAAGGGTGTCAGTGTGTCCGCCTCCTTTTTGACGGCCTTTTCATTGAAACCGCCAGCAAGTGACAGCATTATTTTAGAGCTCCCCTCAGGGCTGAGTGTAGAACCGTTCCTGCCTCGAGACACGCAGGTAATAAATAAATAAATAAAAATTCTATCATGACCAGCAACGCGGCTGTGAAATCCAAGTAAGTCGGTGGGTGAGTCCACTCAAAGGCTGAAGAGAGTGAGACAAGTCTCGGTGCTCCAGGTTTTTTTTTTTTTTTTTTTTTTTTTTTTTTTTTTAGACACATGGGGACACTGGAGGCTGACGTGAGGCTGACGACAGTTGCCGTTCCCCTTATGTTTACCATCATTTCCCTCCACAAACACGAGGCCGGGCTGGAAAAGGCCAGAGAGCCAGGGCCTCCAGCATGCAGGCAGTCGAAGAAGGGGAAGGGGGTGGGGGGGATGGCAGAGAGTGAAAAGAGAACTAGAGATAAGGGAGGGAGTGGAGAGAGGGGTTAAGGCAATCACTGATGGGAGAGAGAGACGGGGGGAGAGAGAGAGAGAGAGAGAGAGAGAGAGAGAGAGAGAGAGAGAGAGAGAGAGAGTGAGGGCTAAGCTGCCTCCAGACACCACGCGGCTCAGAGCAGATCGAGAGTGACGGCTTGCTGATTAGTCAACTCACAGCCCCCCCCCAAGACCACATACACACACACACACACACACACACACACACACACACACACACACACACACACACACACACACACACACACACACACACACACACACAGTTACTGTGCAGTTCATTTAAATAAACCCTGCTATTACCGTTGCACGCGTGACAAAAACATATGAACTCGCATACATGTAAACAAATTGAAAAAAAAGAAAATAAAGGTAAAAAAAAAACCCACTCACTTTATATGTTAAGGAAGTCTGTGTCGTGACAAAATGTTCTTTGAGACTCTTAGGTCTGCAGGAATGTCTGCAATGTGTATGGACATAACGCGTAGAGGGAGGTCGGCGGTTAATTACCTTAAGGAGATAGACAGGGATGTTGCTGAAGTCCCCAGGGAGCTTGAGAAGGAAACGGGCCGAGAACTCTCCCGTCTAGGGAACAAGAGACAGGGTTTCAACATACGGGTCATACACTGATGAAAATGATGTGTTTTGGTGTTAGAAAAATGATGCATACATAAGATGTGCAGATAGAATTTATCTTTCGTTAGGTTCAGGAAAAGATCGTGTACCGGCTTAAATTAAGTTATGTTTGTTACATAAGTGTGTGACAAAGATACTACGCTTTGTACTTGACATAGTACATGACATAGTACATGACATAGTACATGACATCGTTACGCATAAGCACAGTTACGTATGCAACTTGAAATTATTGCCAGTCTCGACTTTAAGTTTCACAAGGGACACCAACAGTGGTCTTCTGGGTGAAAGTCCGTTTTTTTCGACCCATTCATCCACCCCGATCACCTCCCTTTGCAGACTTTGTGGGAACCTGACTTTGTCCTTTACTCCTGTCATGATTGTCGTCTAGCAACAAATATAAATATGGATTGCAATAAGCTGACGACCATACGCGCCGTCTTTTCGGGGATGACGGTTTTACAATACCCGAGTTTTGGTAGCAGTTACCACTTTTTTTGATGTGTTAGTTTTGAGATTAGGAATGCACTTTAGCTCTTATTTTTAATTCAACAAAATTTGTCAAACTGCTCGTTGCAAAGTGTTAAAAAAGAACTGTGCCTGATAGTCAAAAGTTATTTTTTTACTTTTAGAACTCAAAGAGTCAGAGAGAATGGTGTTCTGTATAAGCAGCAGGTATCCTGGTTCCCCAGGGGGTTGTGTACTGTCCCTATTCTGCATCAAAAGAGGCACATTCTTAAATTTGCAGATGACACAGCTGTTGTCAGTCTGGTTCATGGGTGTCATCACGTGGGCCTGTGGTCGGTGATCTTTACCAGTGTTGTGACGATCACCTTCTGGAATAAGCATTTCTAAAAGATGTGGTTATTGACTTCAGGAAAAACTTCACCACCTTCTGTTTGCCGCCCCAAAAACCACCACTAACTTACAAAACTTTACCTCTTATCATCTGTTTTGCAAAATCAACGATGTGGTAATGAAACGGTCAGCTCGTTGGGAACATTCACTCAGCATATTTTTATTTATGACATATTTTGCCTTTTTAGTTGGAAAGCGGCAAGTGTAAAGGGAGACAGAAAATGACATTGCAGTTATATTGCATGCACCGTGTACATTCCACTATTGGGCCACCGCTCAGTACATTTTCTCAAATATGAGACAATGTCCTGTTTCAAAGCTCCTTTTAATTAAAATATCCTACTTGATGTGCTTAATGTCCCGCTGTTACATATTCAGCAAACAACGCCTCCATGTCAGTTGGGTTTATTATCGCTTTCATTAGCTTCCAGCTTTATTTTATGTCAACATATTTGTGTTCAAATACACACGATCTGAAATTATACATACTCTTCAAAACGACTGAAAGGTCTGCTTTTGTTAATAATGTGCTCATTACTACAGCGTAGTAAAAGTACAATATTGTGTTTCATACTGTTCATGAGTTATCATCAACGTGTCCTCAAGAATGTGTCTTGACAGAGACACACGGATCACAACATCATGGCACAGTGATCTGAAGATCATGTGCATATCGTGACTGGCCAAAATGAAAATAAAGAACACATGATTCTGACTGGTCTGACACTAATTCCTTTGTAGAAACAAACAGGAAGTTTTATTCCATGCCTATTTTCCCAGGGAAATGTCTTCTAAGGGCCTGCGTACTAAATTGATTCTATGAATTACATATTTTTTAAAATAGTGGCACAGGAGAACAAGTAAAAGTCAATCCTTGCTCATGTGATTGCTAAATGTTGAGATGAGACGAAATCAAAAGTATCTATGTTATAAACTCAAGACTGACACAGCTATAGGATTAACGTGTGAACAGTGTTTCTACAGTAAAACTGTCCAACGCGCGTCGTCACAAACAGAAAGCCATCCAACAGTCGCCTACCCAGCTGTTCTTGCGCCCGGCATAAATCTCCATGTTGCGGCCGTAGTTGGGATCCTCCAGCAGACTGTCGTACTCGAAGAGCAGCCTGGAGCTCTCGCGCAGACGCTGGCATTGGTACTGGTGGTACTGCTGGAGAAGCTCCTTCACCAGCTGCAGCAAGCATTCTGGATCCCCAGCATCCCACCGGGCCAAGTGCTGAGGAAGACACAAGAGAAGAGGCATAAAGACGGACATGAGACACAGCATCCATCATTTGTTAAATGTTAATAACATGTTAGAATGTAAAATCAACACATCAGTTATTGTCATAGCCTCATTTGGCTTATTAAATTGTGGCTGATTTGGCGAGAAATCCTCTAAACTGAATGTAAGCACATATAGGGATTATATCATGGCATAAACAGCAATCAGAGTGCTATGCTTTGAGCACAATCTGAGTTTAAAGGGACGGTGCGCCCCCAAATCCAAAACACATATTTGACCTCTTACCTCTAGTGCTATTTATCGATCTAGATTGTTTTGGTGTGAGTTGCCGAGGGTTGGAGATATTAGCGGCAGAAATGTTTGCCTTTTCATCAATATAATGGAACTAGATGTTGCTTGCTTGTGGTGCCGAAAAAATTCATTTGAAAAACTCAACAGTAAGACAGTAAGTGAGCAGTTTCATGTAGGGACTATTTTCTTTCTACGGAAATACACCCGCCATCTGTATCGCCCCGCATAGGGAGCGTGCAACTATAGGGTGCTGCAGGAATGAGTCCTGAAACCCTGAAATCAGTCAGTGTTTTCTGCAATAATCCAAAATTCTATGGAAAATTCCCAATGCCTTTTTGTCTAAGGTACTAGTGTATTGCCAATTTATGGGTTGGCTCTATTCTGATAGCTCACCCAGCACCACTGGGCTAGCTAACGTTACGGCTGGGCTGAAAGGCCATTAATGTTTACATCTTGCACTGTCATGCGCCTCTCATCCATGTGTAGACAGAATATAGTTCCTACATGAAAGTTCTCACATCGCGTTGGGGATTATCTTGAGTAACTCGAAAGAGAGATTACTGTTTTTGCCATTATTGAGTTTTTCTTTTTGACGCACACAAAAATAATCTAAGTTGATAAAATGCACAAGTAAAAGTGAAGAAAAAGGTGTTTTTGATTTGAAACTGTAGTTTTAAGATTTCAAAATGTAAATGGCGACATCCTGATGAAAACGTACTCGTCGAAGGTTACATTTGTAAACTGTGTTGACCATGGACCACTCTTTTGTTTCCTGAATTAAAGAATGTACACAGCACTCAAACTTGTAGTCTGAATTGACTGGCACGCATGGTGGTTATATGACAACCTCTAAAGGGCTGATCAATTTGAGCAACCCATTATGGTTCTGAATGGCACTTGAGACCACATTGGGAGTTGGATGGGAATTAATAAAAAGAAGCAGGAGAGCAGATAGAAAACTGAGTACTAGGGAGAGTTAGGAAGACCATGGTAGAAGAAAAAAGGATTGTGCTTGGAAGAAGAAAAAAAAAAATGGCAGTAATAATAGCCTAACCCTGACAAGCGGTACTTCTCATTACCAGATCAGAAGGAAAAGGGTTGTGCTAAAGGATGTCCTCCTCCTGTTTCCACGGAGATTAGATTGATATGGAAAAGTACTGAGCCTTTTCTGTCCTCTGTTGCTATACTGATTGGCAGCTATGGATTTTTGCTAAGGATGCATAGGGTTTTCGTGTTTCTTGCATGTCAAAAAGCTGCATTGCGCACACAGACTTTCACTCACACAATCTCTACTTCAGCCATCTCCAACGGCACTCGACCGACGGACTGAAGCCTGGAAGCAATATGCAAATGCACAGGAAAAAAAAACTACAAATCATATGCACCTGTCACATATGAGTAAGCAGAACCGAGCACGAGTGATTCTCTACCGGGTTTTTTTCTACCACACGGAAGTTTTTCCACTCTTTAAGGGGAACCTGTCCATTGATGCGCGAGGAATAAAACGCTTATAATTAATGTGAACATCACTGTGTGGAAAAAACAAATTGCAGGCAACATGTCAGGTCTAATAAAGAGGAATGGATGGCCGAGCTCTTGGGGAATGAATGCTGTGAAAGCTTTATAATGGGGGAGTTCAGCAAGCGAATCAAGACCAAGGCAAAAAAAAACAAAAAACACAACATAAGATAAAATAACTGGCATAATGAGTTTGCTGCACTGTTTGAACTTTGAAATGACTCGGCTTGTTAATTTAATAGAGATTTATGCTCCCTCTTTGAAGAGCTGGCACTATTATTGTATTTATTTTAAATACACAATTGCTACCTTTTCACATTGATATGATTTGTTACATGTCATTTTGGGGAAAGGTAAGATTGAATGTGCCAGTTCCCCCCCCTGTTCGTTAAACTTAAGACTTTTAAACTTCAAAATATTTTGGTTGACTTTCAATTTGGATTTCTAGACTCTCTAGTTTTGAGGCATGATGTGAATCTCTGCAGTCCTCCAGAAGTGAAAGTGATCCTTCCCCGACTCATTCAGAAAGTGGAACACCTCTTCACAGACTCAAACTGCTGCAACCTGATGACAGAGCTACGATGCCAGAGTGAAATGTGTAGCTGCTTTTGCCTTTCTGTAGCACTCGAGCCAATTAAATACAGGTCAACCTAAATGAAGAGCAAATCGGAACACGGAGCCATTTTGGTGTGCACTGAGTGGGAGGGTGGATTAGTAGGTGCTGGAAAGACTGTGACCATTAATACCCATTACATGAAGGTGTCAAGTCAAAAGCGGGACGTCTTAGGCTTGCATTAGCTCGTCTCCCTGACTGTCTGTCTTTTTGTTCGCCTGTCTTCCTGTCTCTGTCTGGCAGCCCATATCAGCCCGGTGATGGAGAAAGCTTCCTTTGTTTTAGAGCAACACCCCCTTGCCATGGGAGAGGGGGGTGTGTATAAACAGAGACAGTGACCTCATCGTCCAAATCCACCGGTGGTTACCAGCAATGCCGGGATTCCCGAAACGAGGGGGAGACGCAAACAAGGATGGGCATTGTCCAAAAGTGGCAGTCAGCGCTCCGGGGGCAGGAGCGAGCTGAAACTGAGGAGAGACTGAGGAAGTGCTGTGTCAGGATTGTGACAAAGAATATCAGCCAAACTCCACTGGAGAAGGAGGAGGAGGAGAGGCAGGGAGTAGTTGGAGAATGGGGGGGGGACGCTGCAGAGCTCAAGCAAGTAGGCCAAGGCCAAAGATAACATGCTTGAGTCTTGTTTCATTGGGAGGTAAAGCTTGGTGTATACTTGACTTTGTTTGGTAGTGAGCCTCTGAGTCTTTGTGACTTGGCTTGTTTTTAAATGCTTCAGAAAATTGAGGTCTTAAAAATCGACTTTTGAGTCAATATTTTCAAGCCAAATCAAATTGTTTACAGGATATTCCAACCTTTTTGTTTCTTTATACTACATGTAATACTTGCATTGTTTCTCTACGGGGCTTGTATAAAAGGCCATAAAATAGTCTATCAATATGATATATAACTTTACAGTTCATTACATTTCCTCCTCTGCATCCTGGAGTTTGGTTTATGGTGTTTTGCTGGTTACAACCATTGTCTTCTTGCTACTTCACAGTGCATTTTGTTTGTAGGCCCTCTGGTGTTTCGGAGAAGAATACAACGAACAGCGCGTTGGGTATAAACGCCTTTGTGCGTGCTCGGAGACTGCGTGCCATCTGCGGAGACTCCTGCTGCAGTGCCAAGTATAGTGAAGACTAGAGACAAAAACAGAACTTTTATCCTAAAATACACAAGGAGAGCTGCAGCACAACTTAATTACTGGATAGATGATACAGCACATACCAGAGACTGTTTTCCCTAAGCTAAAGCACAGGGACAAGAAATGTTCCCATGTTTTTGAGAGAGAAGTGTGTATAGTGAAGGTTTCCTCAGGCTCAGTAGTTAACTCCATGTGCTCCAGAGGTATTCTCTGGTCACAAGGGCGTTTTCCAAACTATTGTTATCGGTGGAACTGGGCTCTGATAGTGTCCGATGGCAGTAACACGGGGAAGTACATCAGGGAGGCTCCATACACATAATGAGGGCTGGAATTATCGGCATGTGATTAACTCCTGATAATAAACTCCAACTTCAAAACCGGGAGATGGGGGATGGGGATTCTCCAGTCCGTTAATAAAAGACATGCAGTGTGTGCTAAAGCTTTTTGGAACAGCTGATTTCAAAGCGAGCTGACGGTAAGTGGTATTCGTGTCATATCTGAAATGTTTTCAGATTATTTCTTCCCACAAAAGTTATCTTTCAAACATATAATGCAACACTATCAGTAAATTAAGTGTCCTTTAAAAATCCACGACAGACAGACACCAGATCAACATTGGCATCCGTAACGGGGCAAAAAAACTGCACTTGTTTGTCTTGTACTGAATGTTCTGACTCCGAGTTAACAAGGTAGCACTCGAATGCAGCAGCGAAGCATTGGTCGAACACAGAGGCAGAGATTGTGCAAAGCACTGAGCCAAAAAAGCAATGTCCGTGTGTTGCAATTTGTTTGTGCGTGTGTGTGTGTGTGTGTGTGTTTGTGCAGACATGTGAGTCTGTATACAGACTCTTCACTGAATTGATTTTATACGCTCTGCTGAAGGCTGTGTGTGCCAAAACAAATCTATGTTTTTTTTCCATGAATAGGATAAGCCCTGCGGAAAATGTACACATTTGATGCATAAAACAGAAAAACAAAAGATGCGATAGTTGCAATCTAGGCTATTTGAGAGCCACGATTTAACGTTTGATGAAATAAACTGAAGAAAATGAATAAAATTACATCCACATGCCCTCTCGATCATTCTGTATGGAAGGAGCATCTTCCTTAGGGCTTTATCCACAGGGGGTAGATATTGTAGCCCTCGACAGTACTCCCCGGTTCAATATGGACTTTGTAATCCAATTATTTTGACACAACACACGGGTTAAACCTGTGTCAAATGATTAAGCCTAAACTTGGCTTATGATAAACCTGTCATCTCTAATACGCAAATCACTGATACATTGCTTATTTTGAAAAGAGCACATATCTGTAAGGGAGGCGACGTATAATCGTATTACCTTTAGATACTATTATTGTTGTTGATTCAATATCAATGTTAAAAACTGCACATTAAAAATATATTGGATTACCATTTATTATTTGGGGGATTCATGTAGCAGTGTGTCCGAGCCAACGTTAAAAAAAAAAACTGTTGAAATAGCACAGTTGGTTGACATAAATGTTATAGAACACGATGTCTTTAAAAAAAACACTCACACACACGTACACATGCTCCTTCTGTCTATTGATTTATTTACTCAAATTAAAGAAATTATGTTAATTAATAAAAAAAAAGGAATTCATTAGTCGAGTAAATACATAAGTGATACATGGCAAAATATTTTTCAACACTTTTCTTGGAAAATAAGAAAAGTTAAAGAAAAAGTAAAATTAGCCAACAAGGCCTAATGAGAACTTTACGTCAGTTATGAACAAGAGATAAAAGCTAAAACCACACATAATTGCGTTTTGCAATTGGAAATGGAGACTTTTAAAAACGGTGATGCAGACACCCACATCATGATTGGGTAATATCAGTCACTACATGTCCTTACCTGATTCGTCATGCCCCTATTGTGAAACTTTTTGGAAAGAAAACAAACATCCACCTCAACTACAGGTAGTTAATCCAACATGGATAACCAAATTACAGACGTTGCTGACCTTGGTGTGTATGCTAGCAGCTGTTGTCCAGTTAAATTCTCAAATTTTTAAATGTTCTGTTCTTCCTCAATAATATTTTCTGCAAATAAGCAACCGCAGAGTAGACAATCTGCTTTCTGTTTACACGGGCAAGCGGATGCGCAGTGTATGTGAATGGTCATATGACATGCATTTTCAGGTGTCTTAGTAATGAGTAATGATTTTTTGCATGGGGGATTGTTTCTTATTTCTTAAATGCTGCGCAGCAAAAACATAATAAAGCCTTTATACCCTGTGGGTGTGACCAATAAACAACACAAAAAAGTAAAACAAATTGCCTGAGCATAATATACAGTACCAGTCAAAAGTTTGGACACACCTTCTCATTCAACTACTTTGAAGAATCTAAAATATAAAACATATTCTGGTTTGTTGAGCATTTGTTTGTTTACCACATAATTCCATATGTGTTCCTTCATAGTTTGGATGTCTTCAATATTAATCTACAATGTAGAAAAAAATAAAAATAAAGAAAAACCATTGAATGAGAAGGTGTGTCCAAACTTTTGACTGGTACTGTATGTCTAGGGCTTTTATTGTGAAAGGTAAGAATGGGAAGAGTGGATCTGGTCTGGGCTGCCCTTGTCAAGGGTTTAAGGAGTAATTTAGTTTGCTGGCTTGGTCCAGACTACGGAGCCACCGTGCTGTTGTTTCATAAGGCGCTACTCAAACCTTTCTGCACAACCTGATTGGTTGATGCCTTTATTCGCAGTGCAAAAACATGAAAAACCTGCGTTGTCCTTCTGCAAGAAAGGATGACGCTTTTTCCCGCTATATTTGTGTTCTGTGTGAAAGTACTCGAGACAAAACAACGTGCATTTAATATCAAGAAAAAACGCCCCCTAGTGTGTAGTGTTAATTTTGACTCTAAATTAAAAGCAAGAGGATCACCAAAGCCATTAGAATGTATCCTCAAGGGAACTTGAAGATCTGTAGAAAATTTCACAGTTGACGTTTATGGCTTCACTCAAAACTACGTTCATCCTGTGGGGAACATGAATGGAATACAAATTTCATGGCAATCCATTTTATAGTTAAATAAATTCACTCTGAAAAACAAACTTCAACCTACTGGTGGCGCTAGAGTAAAAGGTCAGAGGAACACAATCCTTACAGTATAACCTTTTGGGGCCTTGGATATCTGCAGCAAATTCCACTGCCATCCATTCAATAGGTGTATAGATTTTTTTTTTGTTTTAACCAAAAAACCACGGCACTAGCACGGTTAAAAAAAAAAAAAATGACTTACTTACAAAAATAAAGTGTGCCACTTATTGCATCAAATTAATATACATTTTTCACTAAGCAGGGATTCCTTTAACCTACAATTCTAGTCTGAAGTATTGTAAATATGTTGATGATAAAAGGAAGAACTCAACAGAAACAGTGTTTTCCTTTAAGAACAAAATGTACACCTAAATCGGGCATCTTCACACTGAATAGACCCAAGTTGACAGAATTATGTCTTCCTGTGCCATCCGTCTGTACCATCTCTGATCCAATATTTATCGTAGGCCAATGAGAGAGGGACTGGCATCTGAAAATGCAAGATAATTATATAGGCCAAGAGCAGATATTTGTTTTTACGTCTTAAATGTGATTTTTATAGATGCTGGCAACCTGATCCAATAAATCGCTGCCGACTTGAAAGTGTGAGGCATTAAAAAACTCCCAAGTATTAAATTAATCTCTGTTAGTCTCTAATTCAAGTGTGGGCTCACACCCTGTTTCGCCCCTGGAGAGTGCCAAGTCTAAGATCATGCTAAATTGCTCTTGTCATGTGTTTAAGACACTTGGCATTCTCAGCCCAGTGTTTTTTTCTTACTGTGATCTGTGCCATTTGTGGCCGACACAGTACAACTTGTTGACAGAAACAGCACTTTTCTGACTCCTTTAAATGTGGTTCAGTAACTTCTTTAGCCTAGTACCAAACCACCGTGAGGACTGACACTATTGTGCCATCTTAGTCTTGGCACTAATGTCTCTCGTTTTCTCCCATCCATCAGCTGGTGTTTAGGAATTGCGAAGCTCCTTTCCACCGACTATCTCTGGTAGCAAACAATAGCCTGTCTGCTAAAAGCATTCCCAGAGCTGTCAGTGAGCCCTGCCAATAATAAACTCTAATAAAAGCTGGAATGCATTATTCCCTACAGTGGGAAGGAAGCAGGAGCAACAGTTGGTACGCTATGCCCAGGTTGACATAATCCTGCTTTATGGGCCGTCTGAGGTCCATTGTTAGAGCAGTAACAGGGGGCGAGCTGGAGCAGCAGATAGGAAGCGCTCACCAATGCTTGGCATTCAAGTTTACCAGGGGTAACGTGAAGTCGGAAATGTTTCCTTTTCATAGAAGGAATAGTGCTTATATTGGCTTAACACTCTATTTTCTTGGTGGGAGTTGTTCTGATATCTAAACTACAAACAATGTCTCATTGTTTGAAGCCATAACTTCTGAGGATTTTTTTTTTTAAATAGTTGAAAAGTAAAAGATTATTTTCATCTAAGAGAGCAGGACAGCACAATGAGTATAGCTGGCAAAACAATGAAAATACCTTCTCACTTTACTTTCTAACATCCCTACCCAATATATGGCAATCAGCACCCGACCCCTTGGCTCCTACTAAATACATTCATATTTAAAAACGGGCCACAAATATACAGTTAAGTTTTTTTCAAAAAGATTGTATAATTTCCTAGAACAGCTGGGCCCTGCAGCTTTAAACTAAAGTTACTCATAAACTGAGTAATTTGTTTGATTAATACACAATTCATGATTGTAAAGAGTAATCTACAGTGGCCGTGCTCATGAAGGAACACGTCACCTAGAACAACAGTGTGGCTCATTGATGTGTTTTAGTATGCTAGTACTTTAGTAATCAGTTCATGATTTAGGTCTTTTCATGGTATTTGTTCACAATAAGAAACACATGGGACATCATCACAGTCTGCCAACGTCTACATCCCAGATTTTACAAGTTAATACTCTTTAGATTTTGGCACATGCCCTCACTGCAAATTGCCTTTATTAAATTAAAGGGGGTAAATAACAGTAGTACACTGGTTAGTTGGTCCCATTCAAAATAGCCTCTTATACAAACAAAGATTTACATAAATAAGTTATGTAGTATGGGTTTTTCAGACAGTATATCTGTATTTGGTATCCCCCCCTGGCATGCAAAAGTATAATACAACCACAAAACCAAAAAGTCTAAGCACTTGTTCAATATATTTGCATGCCTACACTCTCAAAGTTGATCTAGGTTAAGAAAATGTATTGGGCAACTGGTTTGTCATTAAGACTGTAAATAACAACATGTATAATAACTATTTGAGCCTGTGTGGGGTGGACAGATGAGTAGATAGGTATATCCATATGCTGAACAAGCAGAAGCTAATGATTTCAATTATTATCTCTGCCAGGAGGATGATGCGATTGGTTTTGTGTGTCGGTGAGTCCGTTAGAGGTGTACATTTCTGTGTCTGTCCACGGCAAATCTCGCATTCTGCTACAGCAAACTGCTTAATATTTTGGGTGGCCAGTTATGGCTGCATGCTCAAGGACCCTTTCATGGTTGCGATGACTCAAACATTCTAAAAACTACTTTTATTACCGGTTTTACACTGCCATTGACTGTAAGCTGATTCGTCACTCACAACTCTTAGCAGTAGGGATCACTAGTGACAACACAGCTGAGTGAATCGATGGATCCCAGCTGCTTCTCTGGCAGAAAACACCCCTCTTTTGTTGTTTTGGATGGTGTGTTTGGCTAACAGCTAACAGAACTACCAGAACACAGACTGCTGAGTACATCGCCGCCATTCAGCCACTTCAAGAAGGGCAGACAGCTTGGCGTCTTGTCTGATGAGTTCGAGCCAATTGCCTGCATCCATCACTGCTTGTCTTGAAGTTTAACTACATTTTGTTTATTGACGCCTTACAGCCCATTGGTGTGTGTGTGTGTGTGGGTATGTATCCATTCAATCAAACAATTCAGCAGTCCCACCTGACAGAGATCTGCACTCTACAGAGTCCACCTTTCTAGTTGAGAATGTGTTCATATTTTACACATTTTAATCAATTATTGATACTTATTGACACTAATTCATAAAATTAATTAGCTCTAAATTGAGTCTATTAATGGCTGTCCAGTTAGGGGAACAGAGCCAAACAACAACAAATCCACACAATACAATAAAGATCATTTCTGGAGTTTCCAGCATAACTGCATAGACCCTGCCTCTATTCCACACAGCAAAGTACTGTAGGAAGGATAAGTGGAAACATGTTGATGCTGTATCCAGAGATGCCATCGAGGCCAACTCCAGGTCCCGGGCACATACACACACAGACTGAGAAAGATGCTAAACACTGGGGAACTCCCTAAATGTTTAGTGCCTGAACGCATCACTGGACAAGTCTAGACTAGACAAATGATACATTATGCACAAAGAAGGGGACGGAGGGGCAGACAAATAGTAGTATTAGGTGAGTAAAAAAAGACATACTTACTCTTATCTCACAGTAGAAGACATATTGGATATATTGTTCTCTGGCCTATGTGCTTGCTACATATAAGTCTGTATCATTGTATCACAAGAAGTAAAAAAAATGTCTCCATATGTGAGATTCACTTTAAATGCCTTGCATGTATTAAAATAAAAGATTAAATAACTTTAATAGAGCTGCTTATAACTTATAACCACATTGCAATATGGTATATGCTTATAACCACATTGCAATATGGTATATATATATATACCATATTGCAATGTTATTTGCAATGCAATCGATTTTATTTGCCTCCCAGTCAAAACAACATTGATCAAGTCAAAAGCTGTCAGTCTTGTCTATTTTGCTATCTAGCTTAGTTATTAGCATCTAGCAAGCTTTTGCTAACAGAAAAAGACCTGATGAGCAGAGTTAAATGCTCACTATAGCCGTGTTTCCATTTAAATGTCAAGAAAATTGACAAAGTGATATTTTTAAGTCTTAGAAAATTAAAATACAAAATAGGAGCATTTCAATAAACTGATTTGGAATGAGAAAACTCCTGATACAGTGAAGTTTGGTCATAAGTAGGCGCTAAAAGCTACACTTCATGCAGTAAAGAATAGAAGAGAAAGAGGCCAAGTTTCATGCTGTCTGAAAACCAAGACAAGCACTTACACATTACAGAAATATCTGAGAAGTCAGCAAAATACAGCTGATCATTCGTGTGAGTTAAAGGTTTGCTCCAAACTTATTCTGCAAAGGTGTTTTTCCTTATCCCAACTCTTTGCCGACAAAGGCAAAAAAAACTCATGCGAGCATAAACACTGTGGAAGTTTCCGCTTTCAAAGCTTTTCTAATGCTATACTTCAGAATGTGCATATATTTAAGTGAATTGGAACATGGTTTATGTTGTTGAACTAAACTGACACACAATACTGATTATAGAAAACAGACATATTGAATTTAATGGAATAATTCAAGGGTTATTTTATTTATTTTTGTTAACATTTGCCATAGAATGGTTTCTCATATACCTTTAACTCTCTGAACATTTGTGGGTGTGTACGGTGTGTCTACAATAAATCACAGAGGCAAACAATTCATCAATACAGAACAGTGCATCACAATCACAAAATAGAAACCAAAAACAAGCTAATTTCACCATCATAACTGTCATATCCAGTCATTCTGCAGTGTGTGTACTGTATTAAGTACTAACTTTTTACTTCAGGCACAAATATTTGTATAAAACATTAGGTTCAAATTAAACTCTATAGTCATAATTTACTGAATTTGATGAGGAAAAAAAATTACCATGTTATGCAACACACTTATTCCAGATTTAAGTGGTATTGCTCCCCACCTCCTCCTCCATTCCCGCCTCTGTCTTTGTCATTTCCTCTTCTCTGATCATTTTTCCCAGCAACTTGTGGGAACACTTTGTAATATTCCTGTCACTAAGTTTGGTCAACACACATCTTGCCTAACTCTTCTCCACTAGGCTTTCACTATCAGCCTGTTGTTCTGACTGGAATAGGGTGTGTTGTCACTGATAAGCCATAGTGGAACTAGTGTGGACTAATGTCAACTATTTTTTTGTTTGTTTTTTTGGTCTGTTTGTCAGCAGGAATACAGAAAAACTACTGGCCCTGGTGGACTGGTGTAGCATGGGCTGAGGAAGAACCCATTAAACTTTGGATTGGAACCGAGTCATGGGGCGGATACACAATTTGTTTTTAACTTTCATTAGCATTGCCAGATAGGGCTTGGCCTTGGTGGACGTCTCTGCTCTCCGAGTGCCCCTGTAGTTCTGACATGTTTTACCACCATGTTAAGTAATACATTAAAACAAATATCACACCACAAGACTACAAACTGTAGCATCTCTCTCATACACTGTTTATACTTTGATATTGCTCTGATCGTTATCTCTTTATAAACATGTCGCAACCATGACATCCGGCTTTTTTCGTAAACCGGAATTTAATTGAGACCAAACCACTAAATGTGAAGGCTTTCCACCACACTGGAGTGTGGCCATTCAAAAGACGTATAAAACTCTTTTCCCTTTAGATGGGGTTTGGAGACATTCTGTACAAACTAGTTTCAGGCATATCCCAGCCTTGAAGGGCTGATGTATTGATACGGTGTGTCCTCACTAACTGGAAACTGAGTTGGACATATACATGTATGTATCGCTACCCTGCACTAAGCCTGGACGAGGCCAGTCCAACATCATTAATCCAGTTCCCATGGTAAGATCAACATTGCATGTTCTATACTATTTAAAACTTTACAGTTCCTACATGTTCACCACAGTTAAGTAATCCCTCACACACCACCGCCTTTTAAGTACCGACTGGAACCAATTAAATATTTAGGTTAGACAGCTATAAATGTGTCATAGTGGTTAAGTAATTATTACAGTTCCAATTCAAAATGTATTTCCGTGTTAAAAGGAACAATGGCTCCCGCTCTGCCCAAAATAAACCCATTAGACCGGCAGATGCCTTTCCACAGCCCTAACAGCATTAGAGTGATCAAGATGGAGTGAGAGTAAGATGAGTGGTAGTTAAAAACAAGTCTTACAGTATGTGTATCAAAACACTCTGAGGTGGGGGGCTGCCCTGGTGGCCAATTAGCCACGATCTGGATGCCATTTAGCATGCAATTGCACTTACCAGTGAACCCTTGCACCCTAGCAACAATGCAACAGTGAGCTCTTAGTACATTTGTGGCAGACTTTGCTCATATTCCACGGCTCATGGAACTGTTCTGCAATAAAAAGTTAATTTGAGGGACATGTGGCTTCTCGTCCTTTAGCTGGGGTGTTCAAGTCTCGTCCATACTCAAGCATTGTAGTTGAAATGTTTACAGGGCTTTTCCCAATAATCAATAAGGTCAAGGCTTTATTGTTGCTGTAGTATTTCATGTACTTTGATTGAGAGTTTTGGGAGGACAAAATAACATACAAATCCTAAGAGAATCGATATTAGACATATACTTTCTGACATATTTGTAATATTATTGTTGGATTGTTCAAGAAATGATAACATTGTGTATGGATAACTAAAACAGGGTGAGAAAGTGCTCCCCTTTCGTGTGACTGACAAATGTTATCAGTGTTTTAGCTGAAGGTAATCTCTACAAACAGATTCTGCATTCATTTGCAGAATCTGTAGACAATGGAGACAATATTTTGGTATTAAAAGCTTTAGGGCTTTGGGCAAGTAAACGGCAAAAGAGGCAGAATGCATTTGCCGAAATGCATTTTGGGAAACAAACGGCTACTGTATGACGATGATTTAGCTTTTTATCAGTTTAAAATCAGCTGCTTAACTGGCTACTTGTTAAACAATCTAGTCTCATGTTTACTCTCAACTCCAGTCTCCCATCTCATGTTGCTTACTGTAAACAATGTGCAGAGTATTAAGAGATATTGGCCCCAGATATCCATTGGAGCCCCAGAAAAATAGCCCCTGCCCCCAGAGGCTTATCGTTGTCAGACCGATAGCCGATGGATGGGTGGTGAGATTTGACTTGACCATTTTCCTATAGTTCAAATTTACTGATAATAACTACATCACTGGGATACACAACACTACTTTATTACTCTAATGATTACATTCAAAAGTCTCTATATTTAGAATTAACTTAGTATTCCACTTACTGTAATGATGGAAAACTGCCTGTAAGTCACATGTGGTAATTAAAGCCTAAGATGACAGATATCATCTAAATTGATTATGTTGACAGCTCTCAGTCACCACTTTGGGTGCAGAGCTAATGTTGAAAGGTTCACAGACTGAGAGATTAAGCTGCTGCTGGAGATCTCAGCTGTTGGTCAGTACTCAGCAGATATCTAACCACAAGGTGCAAGACTGGAAATGGACAGGCAGCTAACACAAGATTGTTACTGACCGTCAGACTCCTCACTATTACTCAATGACAAACAATCCCTGCCAACTCCAAATTATACAGAGTGGCATATGACTCCCCAAAAACATCTATAGCAGAGCTGAATGAGATACTTTGACAGTATGTAAAAATGTAATGTAAAAAAAACCAAAAAAAAGAAACTACATTTTTGAATCTCTTCTATAACATAAAATATGGCAAAGCCAATTTTTTTTTTTTTTTTTTTTTTTTAAACTAAACTGAAAAATCAAATCGGACAAAGTGTTATAGGGTAGATGGGCGTGACAATAAGAATGTATGAGTCAGGGTCCTCCTCCTCCTCCTCCTCACAGTGGCGGTTCCTTTTGATTATATCTGACCGACCATGGCTTGTAATTCACCTTTATCAGATTACAATTTAATTTTGTAGTTTGGCTAACTCGCAAAATAAATGTTGATGCAGCTTAGAAAAAATTCTAAATATGAGACCTTGCAAACAGCTTTGATCTGGCTCAAACCCTGAACGAGCTGAAAGTCAAAACTTTGAGAATAACATTTCCAACATGGACACTGTACCGTGCAGGGTAGACTGTTGATGTATCATGTTTAAAATCCTGTCATTTTTTACATTTCTCTGTCTAAACAGAAGCACGGATAACTAGCCTACTCGAGGCCTGGTGACAGAAGGGAAAAACAACCAGGCCAAACAGAGCAGCTAATGATACCCTTGGCAGGCTGTAAACAAGAGCTATGTGTTGCTGAGACATCAAGAATTCAATCAGTCACTGACAGAGGACCTAAAATTAGCCTAATGTTTACCCCCGCTGGATAACAAAGCCTAGAAACATATTGCTTGTGAGGGCCAAAAGTGAAGTGTACTTACTCCACTTGGATTTTATCTATTAACAGCATTTTCATCACCTGTAGCACACATCATGTTCTTATTATCATTAATAAGCAGAATTATTGTACAAATACACTTGGTCCCTTTGTTATAAAACTATTATTTTTGTAAATTCACGCTGCCAGTGCTGATGGTAAACATTTCCCGGAGGATATCGGGGGAAATGTATGACTTGCTGGAAACTGAGCGTTTTAAAGAGTTAGAGGGGGTTGTACTTACTGCAAATGTACAGGGGGGGGGGGAAAAAAAGAAGTGAGTAGGAAAGGAGGATCTCAGGCTGAGGGACAGATGAAGGAGCATTATGAGAGCACGAACAGCAGAACACGGCGAGGATTTGAGGAAAATAAACATGCGTCTGGGCGGCCGAGCACTGGCTCAGCAGAGGTACTTCCCCTTATGTGCACAGCTGGATTTTGCGAGACGGTGAGCAATTCTCCCCTCTCTTCTCCCAGACTCTGACACAAGCAGGGGAATTTAGCTCCTACGTGCCAGGCTTCAAAAATAGCACTGGATAACTGCATGGTAGTAACTTAACAACAAGGAAGTACTCAATAGACTGCAGATCTCCATCAAGGCCTAATAATCTCCCTAGTCAACACTGTTCTGATTCAGTAACAGCCAATGGACATTCATTTTATAGTCAACATCACACAATGTCATTTATTTGATTGCTCAAGAGCCAAGGGGCAACTTCCTGGTCTGCTACCTCGGTAAACATTGTAAACATAGGTTTACGCTAGTTTCAAGTCTTCTTCAAAGTACACTTTGTTTTAGGCATGCTCCCAAAATAACTGCGACACCAGAAAAGCCGAACTTAAGTTTGCGAAAATGTGGTCCACAAACCAATGGGTGATGTCACAGTGGCTACGTTGACTTATTTTCTTCAAGTCTTTTTTTGGATCTAATAGGATGGAAATTTTAGCCTAGTATCCCAGGGAATTATTTATTCATTAAAAATCCCTAGCAACAAATGATTTGAGTTCATTGCCATCATTTAATACCAATACAGGAAGTTGGGTGCTCTATATGTTGTGAAGCAGAAGTAAGGGTGTGGAGGCCTGGGTGGTGGATGGACGTGTACCACAACGGACTTTCATGCAGGACACAGGAGTACTAGTGTGTTTTAATTGTCCAATGCTAACCGAATCAAAGCAAAATGAAACTTGCCATATCCAATATCTTTCCCTAACCATAACCATACCATAGTTGCCATTTGCAGATATTGCATGTTGAAACATATGTGTGTAAGTCCTCTGTTATTCTGTTATTGAGTGATGATGGGGGGATGCTGTATGCTTAACTTGTTTGAATGTACTCTTGTTTGTTTACCATATTTTATTTTTATTTTTCATATTTTCTGTTGTTCAATTTTGTCTTTTTCTATTGCATTGTTTACCGTCACAGTCCGACCACCAAGCCAAGTTTCTTGTTTGTGTAACATGCTTGGCAATAAACGGTTTCCATGGCTGTCGATTTCTGATACACATGTGTTTTGTTTGTTTGTTTTGTTTGTTTTTATTTCTTCTATTATTTTTACATAATAAAATACTATTATACATAGTGGTTTATTATCTGTGATATTTTATAAAAAATATGGTTTTGAACTTTTTATATATATATTATATATATATATATATATATATATATATATTTGCATTGCATTTTCCTTTTGCATACTCTTTTTCAAATTTATTTTTTCATATGAATTTTTTCATGCCCAAATGCAAAATCTTTATGTATCCAACAACTGCACTGTTTATTAAGCATCATCTGTTTTTCAATGAAACAAAACAGTTTAGTGGTACTGTAAACAACTGTACCTGTAGATCTTTGCCTAATCCGAACATATAATTGAGATGCTGTTCAGTAAATGTAGCTCCCATGGACTCCACCAAGTAAATAAAATGGTGTTAAAAGTATTGAGAGGAACCAGAGTGCCTGACAAGGAAGAGCATACAAAAATAAATGTGGTTTCATAACAATACTGGTCATAACAAGACCAACATTTTCTTTCACTTTGCTGGAGATGTGTTATTCCTAGATTTTAGAATACCTCTGTAAAGTAACCCATTTGTAAAATTACCAGAACACATTTACAGAGTATTCCTTTCTACCTTTGAGAAACAAAGGCGAATGTTATTGTTCAGGATAAAAAATTAAGTGTGATTACAAAATGCATTCACATTATCAGGAAGTTATGGTCATGTCTCAACCACCGTTTGCTGTGTGGGAGTTTGTTATACTATAACAACATTAAAACCACACCTCATTTGAAACTAGACAGTGCTGATGCAATCAGTCCTAGAAAACCAGTAGACACAACTATTTACAAAGTCTAGTTCCTTTCATCTCAACATTTTCTGGTTAAAAAATTAAATGTATGTCAACATTGAAAACAAGATGTTAATGTTGAAAAGTTATAAGTATACAGATTATGTGAATTTCCACTGCAGGTATATTTCCTGGAAGCCTTATCAAGGATGTTAATGCCAATCATACGATTGCTGGTTCACATACATGTGAGTGTTGTAGTCCAGATCACCTACACCAAGACCAAGTCATTACCAAGTGTCTCAAGACCGAGAAAAGACCAATACCAGACTAGTGCGAGTCCCTCACCGCACTACAACATCAAATCTTCATTCACCTCTTTATTGCCATATTCACTGTATATGTGTGAAGGTATAAGCTTGAGAAAAGATCAAATAATCAAAAGGCATTCCAGAGGTGAATTGTATGTGTGGGGAGTTCCATTTGTTTTCCAGGAGCCTTCACAGTAATGCTGTTAAATCAGACAATGCACGGGCACTTTAGTGATATCTCCCATCTTGAAATAAAATCCACTTTGACTCAAGACCGAGCTTGAGTTCTACAACACCGACACATGTCCTACACAAACTGGTACAGTCCCTTTAACCTGTTTAGGCTAGCTTGCCAGTGAATCATGGCTTGACAGAGATTTGCAGATAACTAGTCAGTCAAAACAATGTTTAGGGCATAATTCAATATGAGAGCCAATTATTGCGCACACACATGCTGGCTAGTTTGCTTTTACAAATACCTTTATACCACCAAAAAAGGTTTAAAAAAGGCAATAGACTGTTATCCCATAGTTTCTTCTTTTATTGTTTGGCATGTTGTGTTTGGCTAACCACTTACAATTTACCAACCAATTTACCAACCAGTGCATTCCCCGCTGTACCTCGGCCATTGACTGCATACATCACCACTTGTTTTGGAGTTTGAATGACGTGTGTTTTATGACGCTTTAAAGCCCATGGTTAGCGTACATCACTGGTAGTTAGTTGGCTTACTTTTATTGTTTTGTAGAAGGTGTTTATCTTAATGCTAACAGCTAACAGAACTACCAGTACACACACTGTACCTCACCACAACTCAGCTGCTGCTAAGCGACCAGACAGCCTGGTGAGTTTAATTTAGTTTTTGGCAAAAGCGTACGACAACTTGATAACAATAAGTCGTCAAAGCATTCAAAGAATCGCTCCGGAAAAGGGGCGAAAAGAAGTGTATCCATCCTTGTCGTGTTTTAAGTCAAGTTTCCATCGCTGCCGATCCCAGCTGGAGCAGAAAAACACCCATGACTACTGCAGTGAAGATTGTCTCGGAAATTAATGCCGATTGTAACCTTTCCCACTGAAGACAAAAGCCAGATGTCAGAGTTTCTGTCCGGTGGGAAAGCAGCTTAAGTGTGTATGTGGCACTGCTTCAACTCCTTTCGGTTACTGGGATCAGAGAAGTTATGATCAATGGGTCCGACATCTGTCCGACGTTTTGGGCCACGTAGGAGAACCATGCAATGTGGCAAATAAACGAAAAGCACTGGCTTTTAAGTGGAAAGGAACACAAACTAATCATATGGTAGTTTTGTTTTTCTTGTGGAAAAGAGTAGTCAAACAAAGAATATAGATTCACTGTAAAGTAAACCACATTTCTAATACATTTAAAGTCCTCCCCCCCCCAAAAAAAAAAAAAAAAAAAATCAAGAAAGAAATAATAATGATTTTCACACGAGTGTATACTCACCGGTAGTTCCGACGGTTCAGGGAGAAACTCGGCATCCTCTCCAAAAATAAAATCGGGTGGCAATTCTGGATACTGTGCATTGAATATGATATCCCCTGGGAGGAAAGAATGAAAAACCGATCAGCTGATTGAAGACTAATATGGAGAACATGAATTCAAAAAGTTGACTTTGCTTGTCATTCTTGCTATAAAATGAGCGCAAAATTTCATTTGAGCTCATTATCATATATATTTGCACTCCATCTTAATGTGTCATTTGGTGTCTAACTGAGCCCTAAAATGAAATTTGAAGAAATGTATAATTTTTTTCTTATATTAATGTGGCATTATGCCTTATTCCATCTACTTTCAAGATATGGAGAGTTCTTTTGAACACTGCTAAAACCAACTGCAGAGGGAACACTTTGACATTCTCTTTACCTGAACTAACTTCAGTCTGAATCTGACATGTAATTACTTCTAAAGGCAGCTGGGTTTTTTTTTTTCAGCGGCTGCCGTACCTCCATCCATGAGCAAACTAGACATTTATCATTGAAGCCACTCAAATCCTGCCAAACAAGTCTGTCTTGTAAAGATAATTGCAGATACTTTTAAAATAGCAAACATTAAGCAATGCAAAAATCAAGTTCAGTTTTTTTTTTTCCAAATCTGAAAAGAGTGAAACCAAAAGGTACTAAAACACTACAATTAAAGAAAATGCATTTAGAGAAAAAATAAATAAAAAATGACAGCCTGGAAATGGCCTTTTCTGAGGCAAACAACAAGACCATCATATAATATGATCACATAACACACTGCTTTTGCCGGTACACAATGTTCTGATAATATGTTACACAAGTCTATTTGTGTGCTGCAAGACTGTTCTGTTCTGTTCTGCTTTTTCGACCGCTCCAGCCACAGCGAGAGGAGGCAAAACGTACACATATGGAAATATTTTTTTTTCCAGCGGAGAGAGGAGTCAAACGAGGAGACGAGGAGACGGGCTTGTAAATCTGTTACAAACAACTGGCAGTCTGTCAGAGATGTGCTGGCACGGCTCCAGAGGTAAAATGGAGGTCTGTCAACCTTTACAGGTTACATGGGCTTTTAACCACACTGCTTTGTTCACACAGACGGCAAAGAAAAGCGTTGTCTGGTTTCTGCATGCCTTTTCTCAAAGTCTCGCTTCTATTTCAGCCAGACTATTTTAATTGAGGTCATAAGGGCTTGATATGAACAACAACAAAGGCCACAAATTGTTGTTTAGCAGTGCCAGTCACAGTGGTGAAGAGGGGGAGAGGGGGGGGGCTGGGGGGGGGCTGGGCTCGCGTTAATAGCCCTTAGCTCTGCTCGGAGTGCACCGTGCCTTTTTTGCACGCTATCGGAGGGCAGGTCCACAGACTGGCAGACACCAACCTGCGACCCAGCATCCCTGATTAAACAAACGTTCTTCCTCAGGCCAGAACACAGGAAGGTACAGCCACTAGAGCAACAGCTGGCTTTTGTTTAGGGTTTTTTTTTTTTTTTGTTGTCAGGATCCAAGGTTTCTTTCTAAACTATGATAGATACATAATATACTTTAATGGAAGGGTAAATAAAGGGTGGATTACATGGCTCTGTCACAAGATATATGTCAAACCCTTATTAGGAAGGAAATTGATCAAAGATTTCAAACAGAAGAATGAAAAGAAAAAGGTATGCATGTATGAACAATAAAAAGTGATGCCAATAGAAAAATAGAATAGCAATAATATTGAGGTAAATATAGTAAAAACAATTCCACAAAAATAGAAAAAACAGTCACAAATGATTAGTACCAGTGCCTAATAGACACTAAAAGACAAAAGTAATATTGTGCTTGATATTGAAAAGTAATCAAAAGTTATATTCAAATGGTCTGGATGCTTTTATATTCTCAGTGTCCGATGTCCATGGAGTAGTTTTTGCATTATTCCTGTGCGGTCACAATCATTTCTGCCTGGACAGATTGTTTTGAGCAGATTTTGCAAAATAAGCAAAGCATACTTCCCTTTTGCTAAACATGGTTTGCAAAAGGGAAGTAGCTTTAATAGTGTAGGGGCCACTATTAAAACTAGTAGTGGCCAATAGTGGCCCCTACAGTACTTCATGCAAGTACTCATAATGTTGCCAAGCTGCAGACACAAGCCCCATCTCCTGCAGCTTGTAGGCATCATTTTGGCTTACATTTATTGTTTTAGACCTGCACATTAACAGGCTTCTGAGACGTCTGTTTAAAATAACTTTCTTTAACTCACCAGCCACAAAAACCCTGTTTCCCTTATCTAGCTGACAGATGTGAATTGCACCGCCCAATTGTGTTTTTGACATGGGAGAGAAAATGAGTTGCAGACCCTGATGGAGTTCTGATAATGAGAATACGTGATATGAGGTTTTTTTGATGAATATTTTTAAAAGCATTCATAGTTAACATTTCCTCTTCATCAGATGAATGAGTTCAAAGCATTCTTCCCATGAAGCTTTGGTGAGTGAGAGTAATAGATAAACACCGTCAACAAAAGCCAGCTGGTGAGCTTGCCTTGTAGTACGTCCTCGACGTCCAACACTTTCTGTTTGTGTCTGAGCCTCCAGTGTCTTTTCTCTTTGATCCACGACAGAAAAACTTCCGCACACCATTCTCTTATGCCCCTCCATTGCTATGGTCTCTCCCCACTTCCTGCCCCCTTTAGCTCTGGCTGATTGAAAACGCATCACCCCCTCGCCAGCTGCTGCGAAAATTCAGAGCGCCGGTCCAAGGGGCGACAGGCGTAATCAGCATTGCGTGAACTTGTTTGGCGAAGGCTTGAATGTAACGGACGTTCATCTCAATGTTAAAGTCCTGCGTGCCAGCTTCAAGTTTTGACGTACTTTTGAGGAACGCAAGAATCTTCAATTCCAAACACTGGACAAACACTCTCTCTTTCAAATGCCCCCGAACTTATGACTTGATCAGTGAGAAAACAATTACAATAACTGATGGTACCTTTTCAGAACACACACACACACACACACACACACACACACACACACACACACACACACACACACACACACACACACACACACACACACACACACACACACACACACACACACACACACACACACACACACACACACACACACACACACACACACACACACACACACCAGGTCCAGCATGGGTCTTGTGAGTCTCCATAATTCCAGAAACACCAAGTAGAAAACATTCAAAACCATGATTTTAATAGCTACACATTTTTTTTAAAGTGTTGTGGGCACTTTAGGACTTATGCTCGTAACGGCAGAACCTCTGATGTGGGGACTTGATTCACAAGCGAGGGAGCCTTCCGGTAGAAGTTCAACAAGGGCATGTTTACTGGCATCATTTCACCGATTAAGCGTCACCATAATCACAAAAGTATTGTTTTTTTGTTCTTTCTGTGGGTGCTTTTGGTTCTACTCCTTGCATATAAAATTGCAAAACATTCCTATGGTACCCTTTGGTTAATTGTGCATTTTGTTCAAGTGATACAGAGTGTTTATATGGTGGTTGTCACTGGCAACCCTCTTGCTGGTCAACTTAAGTTCTTGTTAGGATATTTCCACTGTCTTCATTTGACCTCTTTGAGAGCGTGCTCAACATGTTTGCTTCATTCATCCGCTGGGCTTGGGGACCTGAAACCACCCGAGGTCTTCAAAGTGGATCTCTTGAAACTAATCAAGGTTGAATTGAAATGTTTTATCTGAAATCAAA
Organism: Anoplopoma fimbria; assembly: GCF_027596085.1. Lineage (NCBI taxonomy): Eukaryota > Metazoa > Chordata > Actinopteri > Perciformes > Anoplopomatidae > Anoplopoma > Anoplopoma fimbria. Next base: position 13,455,501 of record NC_072463.1, read on the forward strand.
TTAATTCAGCACTGGTTGTTTCCTTTTTTTCTTTTTCAAAGTGCATGCCCATTGCTCGTCTAGACAATGAATCAATTAACCTGAGCACAGTGGGAAACCTGTAAATTGAAATGCTGTTCGCACTTACATTTTAGAGAACAAGCAAATGAAATCAAAATGAATTAAATAGTTTAATCAGCCACGGTTCCTTAATTTGTGTTTGCAGTAAACCAATCTGGGAACATATTGAAAGATCAGACAAGCCTGATTTTAAGACTGAAGTTGACCCCTAGTTCTACTTCTGCTAGTACCACTTCTTTTTTGTGGCCTAATAAGGCAAAACAAAGTTGGTTAGTAGTTTATTTTCAAAAATGATCTTTACAAAAGCCAACAATAAAAATGATATTATTCAAATACCATAATCTTAGCAATAGTAAGTGAGGAGAAAGAGTTGCTATGGCTCATGTCCGCTCCTCCTCCTCCTGTGCCCGTTGGGTCCCGTTGGGTCTGTTGTAAGCCTGCAAATTTCCCCGCTGCGGGACTAATAAAGGATTATCTTATTTTATCTAATCCACTTTAAAGGTTCTACATCGAATTCATCTCTCCCCATTTAAAGTTCTACCCGAAGTAGATGACAAATGCGACCGCTGTGCACAATCAAAGCTCAGCAAATGTTCTGGTCATGCCCTAAATTGAAACGTTTCTGGTCCTCCTTTCATGAAATTACTTCTGAAGTCATTGGGGTCGGAGGTCCAACCTGGTGTAGCTATTTTTGGAGTTTACCCAGTTAGATGAACACTCCACATTGAGGCGGCTTGGTATTATTGCTTTTGCTTCTGTTCCCCATCACAGAAGGATATTACCTCTTTGGAAGTCCCCTGCACCCCCTTCATCATCTTTCCTTATGGAGGACATGATTTTTTCCCCCACTTCCTTAAACTGGAAAAATAATCTAAAATTTGCCAGTTGCGGATGAGCCCAGAAATCTTATTCTACCTTACAGCCCCTCTCATCTTATTATGACCAACTACCAGTGCTTCTCTATGATTAAGACCGCTTGCATTATTTATGTTCCAATTTTTTATGTTGTTTTATGTTCCAATCAATTTTTCCAACTGCTAAAATGAAAAATGTGACTTGTGCAAACAGAATTGACTATTAACTTAATTTGTAAATGGCGCTTTGTACTGTCCCCGAGGATCGGATTTATGAGATGACTGAATGCATTGTGTTTTGAGTATTTTAACTTAGGTTCTCCAACATATTTTATTTCTAATCATTATTATTATTTTTTTAATAATGGTTATTAGGTTTCTGTACACTTAACGTTCCTTCCAATAAAATATTAGAGAGAAAAAAAAGCCAACAGTACCAACAACGAATATTAGTGCTTATTCAACCATCATCAGAGACTAAACTGCTGGGATTCATTTGAAAATGGCCGACAGGAGAATGACTCATTTACTCACATTTCAGGGTTTCTCCAGCATAGGGGATGTGAAGTTTGAAGCGATCACAGCAGGGACCAGGGGTCAGAGATGTACAGCTGAAAATGGGAGTTATTGGAAACAACAAAAGACATAATAAATAAATTGGCCTGAGAACAGTGAGCATCAGAAAGGTTTATGATTCATTTAAAAGCACAATGTATTAATGACTTTGATGCTGCAAACTTAAAATCGTGGGACAAACCACACCACCTTCTATTAATGTCAAACCCTTTTCTACACATGTGACAGTTTTAAAACTCAAGCTGCCTGAAATGTCAGCTGGCTTTCATGCCCCTCCTCTAATGCAGCGTTCACTTTATACGAGAATAACTTGGAGCTACGCGATGGCAAAATGTATCGACCTAAACTTTTTAATAAGTTCAACTTTCTCAAATCAATTTCACGACTGACATTTTAAAAGGATTTAGGTTAAAGCCCATTTATTTTCTATCACTCAACCTGCATGTAACTTGTGGGGGGTTACATTAGTGTGATTTTATTGTTTGAAATCATGAAAAAATGAAGGTGTACTGCTGAGCCCTTTTTTTTTTTTTTTTTTAAATGTGTGTAATGTCAGGAAATCTGAGGTATCCAGTTCTGGTCAAAAAATAATAATTGTATTTATCTTTTAATTTGTATTTATGTCACTAATGTTTATTTAAATTATTTAGTTTTTCTTTTAACCTTTTTGGTTTGGCAGTTGATGAGGGTTGGGTGGGAGGGGGCAGGGGGAAAAATACAAAAATATGGAGGGACAATCATTGTTATATTTGAATGTTTTTGTACACCTAACGTTCCTTCCAATGACATATTATTGAAAAGAACAAACAATAACAACTCATAAAATCTGAGGAATCCAGTCATGTAGAAAAGAAAAAAAAATCAATGGCCATTAAAGCCAACATGTGGGTACTTTTTAAAATTAAAAAAAACTGTCCACCTTTAGCACCAAGAAGTTGTTGTGGTGTCTAGTTTCCTTGCAAAAAAATGATATCAATGACTAGTTTGTGGTCAATAACAACTGCCACTGTTAAAACCAAATTTGATCACCTTTAGTTTTGAAAGGCAAATCCTATATGGGATTACAAAACCCAAATGATGAAGGTCAACACAACAGCCACTACAGGAAGGGACCGTAGCAAAGCATATTGAACCAGCATCCTGTATGTGTGACTGGTCACACATACAGGATGCTGGTTCAATAAAAAAAAAGGATCTGTGATGTTGTTGTTAAAAATTTCTGGTTCATTAATAAAAAAAAGAAAAAAGGGAAAGGTACAAGACTGTGAAAAACAAAAATCACATAAAAGCTCAAGGAGCATTTTGGTACAATGATTAAACTGCTGAAGGTGTTTTTTGGAGCAAAGGAGGAACGATTAAAAGTCAGCGCTCAGCTTCAATCTGCTGTTTTTAAATTCACAAACCAAGCCGGAGATCTAGGCGTAGTCATGGAATCAGACCTGATTCTAAACAGCCACATTGGGACGATTACAAACTCAGCCTTTCATCACCTTAAGAATATATCAGGAGTGAAGGATTTATGTCTCAGCATGATCGGGCAAAACTTGTCTCGACCACTGTAACTGTGTCTTTACAGGTGTCCCTTTAAAAACCATTAGACAGTTACAGCTGATACAGAATGCTGCTCCTCGAGTCCTCACTAAGACCAAGGAAGAGGATCACATCTCTCCAGTTCTGACGTCTTTACACTGGCTTCCTGTTTGTCAAAGATTCGATTTCAAAAAACTACTGTTGGTTTTCAAGCACTGAATGGTTTACGGCCAAAATCTATTTGTAATATGATGTCACAGACCTCTCAGGTCATCTGGGACAGGTGTGCTCTCTGTCACTAGAGTCGTAACTTAACATGCAGAAGCAACGTTCAGTTTTTATGCGCAAACTTATGGAACAAACTCCCAGAAAAGTGCAGGTCCACTCCAACTCTCCCTTCGTTTAAGTCAAGGCTGAAGACATTTCTGTTTGCCGCTGACTTCATTCAAGCATTTCTTACACTGCACTGTAACTATTATTTGTGTATTTCATACCCAACTTATTATATTTTACCTAGTTATTGTGTTCTTTTCCCTTGGGATTTTTAATGACTGTTTTTAATTGTATTAATTGCCTCTCGCTGAAATGTGAACTGCAATCCCAGAGTTTATAAAATGAAGCTGCCTTGACTACTAGAAGGCCAGCAGTGTGCTGGGGTGTCCACTGGATACGGTGGAAGTAGTGGGAGACAGGAGGATGATGGCCAAGCTGTCATCCCTGATGAACAACACCTCCCACCCCATGCAGGACACCCTGGCAGCTCTGTGCAGCTCCTTCACCACCGGCTGCTTCACCCCCGGTGTGTGAAGGAGAGATACCGCAGGTCCTTCCTTCCTGCTGCTGTCAGGTTGCACAACCAACTCTGCTCCCAGTAGACCACACGACACCAAAAACCTGTGCAATACAAATACTCTGTGCAATACAATAGTTATAATAGTTTCTGTCTGTACATACAGTACCAGTCAAAAGTTTGGACACGCCTTCTCATTCAACTACTTTGAAGAATCTGAAATATAAAACATATTCTGGTTTGTTGAGCATTTGTTTGTTTACCACATAATTCCATATGTGTTCCTTCATAGTTTGGATGTCTTCAGTATTAATCTACAATGTAGAAAAAAAAATATATATATATAAAGAAAAACCATTGAATGAGAAGGTGTGTCCAAACTTTTGACTGGTACTGTATATATATCAGTTACTGTGGATTCTTTACAATTTTCTTTTTTTGCTCATTTGCTTATTTATAATACTTATTTTTGATCTTGTTTTTTTTACTATGTCTCTTGTTTGCACTATCCTCTCTGCTGCTGTAATCCTGTAAATGTCCCCGCTGCGGGACTAATAAAATCTTATTTATATATTTTATCTCCAATCAGAGGGTCGGTGGTTCGATACCCGGCTTCGGCAGTCGATGTGTCCTTGGGCAAGACACTTAACCCCAAGTTGCTCCTGAAGGCTTGCCATCGGTGTGGACTGGATGTGAATGTTAGTTAGAGTCTGATGGTGGCACCTTGCATGGTAGCCTGTCATCAGTGTGTGAATGGGTGAATGATATGTAATATATACTACTGATTGTAAGTCGCTTTGGATAAAATGACTGTAATGTAATGTAATGATAATAATGCCTCCCATGATTCCTTCAATGAGCCCAGTGTTCTGAACATCTGGGCGTCCTGAGTTTGTTACTACATCCATGAGAACCAATGCTCACACCACTGCTGTGTTCGTGTCACGTGTTGTACCCTCCTGCTCCTCACCCAGTCTTGAGGTCTGTGACACGCAGACAGCTGGTGGAGTCCAGTCCCACGCGGCCGTTCCGCACAACACCGGACAGCAGGGGCCGCAGCTCGGGGGCGATCCTCTGCAGGGCGACCTCAGGGGCCACGCTGTTCATGGTGTCCAGGGTGGAGGAGCCTGTGGGGGGGATACAGGGACACGTCAATCACACGAGCGAGAGACCACGTGACGGCCCCACACGTGGGACGGGACCACGCGTAAAGATCTGTCACACCAGGTGTTTCTAGTGTAATCACCGTGAGCCCGCTACAGTTAGCCACTGTTAGCTTACCACAGCATAGAGCGCAGAAATGCCACAATTTGAGCAACTAGCTTAGTGAAAAAAAGCATCTATTTATTACTGTCCATGTAGACACAACGTGCAGTGTGAAGTACAGTACCCGGACGAGCTGGAGAGCCGACAGTTTAAGCTTTAAGTCCACTGTTTACTTCATGCTCCCAGCATTTCCGGGTCCATGTTGTTTGGGTCCTTCCTGATCGCCCCCCGCACACATAGCCGTCCGTGCTGATGCCTGTAGACACGGTGACGGGTTTCACTCGCTAAGCCACATTTCCCCCCTCTATGAAGAACTCATGAATCGTATTTCCTTTGATGTAATCATAAATAAAGAATTATAAGCAACAATAAATGCGTATGAATTTATTTAGTGACATAAATGGATCTGGCATCAGCTGTAAGGTCAGGCAGCTGTCGGTTGATGCACTTTGCCCGGCGCTGGTCTGGTTGTAACTCTGCAGGAACACATAGGAATGCAAGGTACTTACTGTTGTTATTATTATGTATTAACAGTGTGTCTAAATGCATATGATTTGACTTTAGTGTCCGTATTATGATGGTCCTTTTGACGATCACTATTCCAATCATACTACACATTTGAACTCCACTTTATCAGTAGTTAGACTATGAGCAGTGCATCTTACAGGTCAATACATCAACAATGCAACACAACCTTTCACACTATGTATTTTTATTCATAATGCTTCAGTAATCACCAATTTAATACATAAGTTGCCTACATATAGGAGGGAGTATTGTAGTACTGTAACTACTTGAATATGTGTATGCTTATATACGTATACAGTACCAGTCAAAAGTTTGGACACACCTTCTCATTCAATGGTTTTTCTTTATTTTTATTTTTTTCTACACTGTAGATTAATATTGAAGACATCCAAACTATGAAGGAACACATATGGAATTATGTGGTAAACAAACAAATGCTCAACAAACCAGAATATGTTTTATATTTTAGATTCTTCAAAGTAGTTGAATGAGAAGGTGTGTCCAAACTTTTGACTGGTACTGTATATAAATATATATATAAATATATATAAATATATATACTCATATATGAGTAAAAGTTCACATATGTAAACCCTAATGCATGGCTGTTTCCCTTAAAGCCTGTGTTTCTAGTGTAATATTTTCCTACCTTGTATTTACACAGAAGGGTAAATTGATTAAACAAAAATAAATCACTTAGAATTGTATGTGTATGACTACCGGAATCCTGCAAAAAGAGAAAATATAGGCCCAACTATATTATTGACATGAGGGGTGGGTGGCTGTTTGGCCTTTGGCAAAAAAACCACAAAATAACAGACTGAGATTCATTCAAAGTGTCATGTGAAATGACACCATGAATGTGTTTGTCTTGTACGAATGGAACAAATCGTACCTTGAAAAAATCTAAACGTGAGATGAGTACAAAGGCATAGAATTATATCAATGCGGGAAGCAAGACCAGTGGTGTTTCCACAGGAGGGCTATGGGGCTGATTCACAACTGGGAATTTCCGCCATCATTGTGGTGATTCAGAATAAGTAAGAATACATGTAGATGATGAAGTATCCATTGGGAACAGCAACTGTAAAATATGTAATGCTGGTAATGATCCAGCCATTACCGGTGTACAGTAATTTATTCATTGACCCCAGGGGTCATCTTACTGGTTTAATGTTCTGCGACAGTTGTCTTTCAAGTGTTCTGAAATGGTTAGGAGAATTCGACACTGTGAATAAAAGAGCCTTTGCAAACTAAATGTTTGTGTGTGTTTGGTGGAATGGGAGTATAAGGAGTATTTCTGTGATTATAGCCCTTATCTAAACTCCTACTCTCGTTTTTATAAACATAAATAGTCATATCATTGTAATAACAATCATTATACAGCCTAACCAGACATAGGCAAAATGTGTAATCTTTCATGTTTTTTTTTTTGTTTTGTTTTTTAAATGGCTCCAACAACATTTTTCTTGGGGATTTTGCTTATGGCTCCGTCTAAATAGTTTAATCCACTGTGTGCAACTTTAATTAGCATTCAGACTTAATTGTTTTAAACACATGACTGTGGCCTTTTGAGAGCACGCTTTGTTAATTCCCTAAAAAAAGTGAAGGTCAACTCTTTAATCATCTCTTAAATCATACATTCGTATTCATTTAGATCTGTGTCGACAAACACACATTCAGGTTGGTCTGCTTAATGTGAATCCGCCTCAAATTCAACAAGAGAGGGAGAATTTAAAGAGGGCCCCGTGCTGATTTCAAGTGGTTGGACAATGCCGATCCCATAATATTCTCCTGCAGTGGAGACGCAGAGGGTTTTCTGGGCGAGCTTTTCATGCCTGCCGAGGGAAGACAATATGCTGCGAGATGTGGGAAGAGAGAATTGAGCCATCCTGCAGCCAGCGGCCAGGCTTTCCAAGTCCTCCACTGCTTCGGCAGAGATTTGAGGAGATTAACACGCTAGCATTAGCTGCGATACAAGCCGAGGATTGAATTAATTATAGACTTTTGCTGGGCCGTGGTGCATTCACGTGGCGTACCACCACCACCTCCACCCCCAATAAGATTGGAACCTGTCCAACTCAGACAGAGATGAATGCTCTATTTTTACCTTCTTCCTTGTTTCAGTCAAGCTCATGCTAATGTGGGAGATAAATTATATCAAGTGATTGTTTGTTTGAAGGCTGTTGGGAAAACTAGTTTACATATGTTGCCTGATATGCCCCCGAGGAGCCCCAGTATGCTTTAGATTTTGTCCTTGTTTATGAATAGGTTTTACTGTTAAAAAAAACAAAAACTGGACGGTGGTTGAGAAATTCAAGAATCCCCCAAATTGTCAACACATAATTTAAAAGAATATTTTTTTAAGATATTTCATGTCAAGAAATGAGTGTTGCTGCTGTAGAAATAACACAGATGATTTTTTCAAACAGATCATGACCGAAGAGGCTTTTGATGTGATGGTGGTTGGCTCCTGTATGACTGACTTGGTGAGGTGAGTAACTTATGTTGTAACTTTTGTCCGCTAACACACCAGTAGGTGGTGAAAAAAGTTGTGTCGGTATTCAAATTACTGTAAATCAACCCTATGTTTCATGAGAAGGCCGGGGTTTAGATTCTTTAGCTAAATCCGGGTCCAGGAAACTCCTCTGCTTCCTCAGGTGGGCCCAACAGGAAGCAGGGCATTGGGCAAATGTTCATGATCATATGAGGACATGTATTTAAAAAAATGGCTCTAACCTTTTGGTCAGGACCCAGGTGGCTTTGTTTAATACATAGCTAGGGTTTCAACATTGATTTTTTGATATGTTTTTGAAAATGTATTAGTTCCAAATATTGAAAAACAAGCCTAATCATCTGCTTATACATCTTAAAAGGTTAAAGACATATATTTTATAGCATTGGGACTAGTATTCCAAAAATAATAGGGCTTTCCATCTGAATTTAAACCCAGTGGTTCCCACCCTGGTGTTCAGGACCCCCCAAGACGTCCAAAGAGAGATCTAAAGAGCCACAAGATTTTGTTTGTTGGTTTTACACGCAATTATATTTACTTCTTTTGACTGTCTGACTCTAGTTGATGTTTTTTTGTGTAATACTGGACACTTTCACCTCTCCGAGCCACTAAAAACACTACAAATGAAACAGTCCAAGCGTGAAAACTAGCTCTTAAATTAGACTAAATCACTAATCATGTCCACACAAAGACCATAATCTGTGATGAGATGTCACACAACTAAGCATTGCTTATTTTTTAAAGAGTCTTAACAAGCACATTTCCACATGCCGAAGAGGTGTGCCTGTAGCTGTGGTAAGAGCGATACTCTGCAAATCATTTTTGGTTACAAATTAAAAACCAAAGAGCTAAAGTGTAGCGTTAGCTGCAATAATTAGCAAGCCCAGCTAACTAGCGTGCTACTGTGTACTGCAATACAAATGCAAGTGCATATTTTTTTATTCATACGAGTCAGCAGGCGACAAGAAAAAGTCAGCCGGAGACAAGTGATATCAGCCAATCTATGACCCTAATGTTAGTTTATGAGCTAACTAGCTACAGCTGAGAAAATCTGCCAGCGACAGTCTTCGTTTTAAAGACGGCAAAATTTACGCAATAATCCAAAATCCAACGGTAAAAATGAGGAAACCAGTGCGATGCTAACTTCCAGGTTGGCCTACAACTATAAGTCATCTCTGTGTCATTTTTATGTCTCGCTATAGAACACGACAGGCATAGCAACAATAACCAAGGGGGTGTAGCTTAGTAAACTGTCAATTGTCTATTTTAAACATGTTTCCCTTTGTTACTGTTATTTTACACAATTTTCCTTCAGGCGTTTTATTTTTAAATGCAAAGCTTGTGGAAAATATGGCATAAGGGCTGAAGGGTATTTTCCATTATGACTTTAAATTGACTGCACAGTCCTGTCTATACAGGAATAGAGGAAGTGGTCTAAACTTAGATATTGCCACTGGCTGCCTTTTCAAAACTTGTCCTTAACACCCAAAATGTTGAACATCCCTTGTCTAAAAGTGTGTGTGGTCCTACAGCTCTTAGGCCATTATGAAAAAATTGTGAGCAGACTTCTGGTTAAATATGGAGGCATCTGTCCATCTTTCTGCAAATATCTCCTGCTAGAAGAATAGATCCACTGTTCCAGCAGGTCATTATTACTGTAGAAAACATGAAAATCATTGATTACATCATTGTATGTGTGACCATCCCATGACCAATCTGACTCCGGAGTCAAAGCCTCAAAGTGTGCGGACTATCTGGTATACCTGCTGCTTACGAAAGTGTCAGCATTGCATCACCATCCTACGTGGTGAGATTTGTTGAGCCAAGTAGGATCCTTTCCCACAAGTCATTAGTCATCAGCTGCAGCACAATGGGTTAGTTGAAATACAGTTTGTCATCATCATTTACCATAACCTTTGTGAGGAATGACACAATCTCGATAGATGCGTTAAGCAAATACGGTGCAATGACACGTCTTCACACAATATTTGCTGACGGGAGAAAAAAAAGTTGTCACATCTTCGTTGTCACTCACTAGTTCCAACTTATCAAAAACATATGCCTTCTCCTACTGTTTTTTGGTTGTTGTGGTGGGGGGGGAGTATTTATTTTGTTGCTCATTAGAAATTCAACCAGCGACATTCTGCTTTGAAGGGCAGGCGTTGCCAATTAAGACCCTAATGAGCTAACGGGAAATGGCCTGTTTTTGGAGAGCGTGTGTGTGTGTGTGTGTGCGTGTGTTTGTGTGTGTATGTGTGTGTGTGTGTGTGTGTGTGTGTGTGTGTGTGTGGGGTTGTGGCTTTTTTGGATGGGGGTCAGAATGCGGATAGGGGAGGGTAGTTGCAATACTTCCGCAGCCCTTCAAAGTGACATGCATGGCTTTGAAGTTAGAAATCCAGTTGTCTTGAACAGCCAGTGTTTGGGCGGCAGCACAATTGGCTGGCAGACAGCGGAGGCACTCAAACACAGAAAACACACATCTCACACTCTCGTCTCTCTCTTCCGCTTCCGTCTCGCCCCACACAAACACACGAGTGTAAAATCAGACCCGATGGCTTTTTTGCGATAAATGTATTAGTCAGGCTGTAGAGCATACTATGCTGCTTTTTTTTGGATGGCAGTAAAAAAGTTGTGTCGGAGGTCTACTTACTGTCTGCAGTGCACAAAGAGGAGGAGCAGCGGAGCTTCTCAGGCTTTAACCAATTGTCAAAGCCATACAGTGCCCCCTGCTGCCTCAGTTTCACTCAGTGGAGACACTTATCACCTGCTCAGTGAAGTTTCTCAGCAGAGCCATGATGTACCACAGGATCGTTTCTACCAAAGCACAGTAAACGCACCTTTATCTAATGTTTTGGTCAGACTGAATCACAAACCTGGACTCACAGATGTGGGCCCCACATGTAGGTGGGGTTAGTTAACGACTAGTTGATCAATTGGTCCATTGATAGAAAATGAATCGGCAACAATTTTGATAATCAACAAATTTTAATGCAAAAATGGATTGCTTACAGCTTCTTCCAGTTTTTCTCCCCCAACCCTGGGCATTTTCAACTCGGGATGTGCTGTAAGATGGTGTTTTCTCATCAAGTTTACAAAAACCTATTTATAAAGTATTCACTTTTTCCAAATATTCTGGATAGTTCTGCAAGTACTGCAAGGAGGATTTCTCTATACCATAAGCCGTGTCAGAGATCTGTGTGCCAACCTTTTCCTGTAAGCTGGGAAAGTTTCCATGAGTGCCGACCAATTGAGACACGGAACAGGTTGACAAGTGGCTTGTTATACCCATTGATATAGGATATATCAATGGGTATAACAAGGGGGGATATATGGGGGGATATATTCTGCCCGCCGAGTGAATAATAGAAACAACGCATGTCTCCTAACAAACGGTCGGACCAGGCAAAAATAAATGCCCACGTCGTGCTCCAACCCAGCGCCTCTTGTTAGAAAAGCAGCTTACTGTGACCATGTAAGGTATGCTGTCTTTGCTCGACCCGTTCTTTGTTAAGGCTTCACCTTGTCTTGATTCGCTTCGAGCCTCAGTCGAAGAGAGCTTCACGGACGAGGGAAATTGATGCATATAGTTTTGAAAAAGCTTCCTGCCTGAGCCACAACCTGAGCAGATTAAAATGGCTTCTGTGTTCAAAACGACCATATAGTACCCATGCTTAACATTCAGTCATTATATGAAAGAAGCTCTAGCTCACTCTGTGTATCTTATTTTGTAAGTTCACTTCAGAGGGTGTTTGTTTGCTGGAAAGACGAACTCTAGCTCAAACTTTGTGAGAAACAGCACTTACATTTTTTGTTTTTGTCCACTTCCCCCATGTTGCTCGCCAAAAGCTAAGGAATGACTCTCATAGAGACGGAGGAGAGGGAAATGAGAGCCGGCCGCAGAGCAAACACTTCACGTCATCGAAACACCTGCTTCGCTGCCTTTTGGGTTCCATGGGAGAAAACTCACCGAGGTTGCACTTTAGCACATAACTGCCCTGTTTGTTTGGTGCACTCACCACAGACAACAATAGCCGAGTGTCTCTCCGGGCATGAGGAGGAGTGGGTGGGTTTATTTAAGAATTTGGAATCTGTTTATTTTACAGTAATCTGTCCTTAGGTGGCTGTCGGCCAAATGTTATGTTAATATGTATTTTTTTACGTAAGGTTCACAATTGTGTGACTATCTCAATAAATGTCATAAACATTTAAATGTAGAGATCAATTATGGCGCATAACAAATCAGTACCTGGGCACTGAAAACTGATTAGTGACCTGTGTATGACGGACACAGACAAACTCTAATGTCTATAACTCATTAAAACAAGCTTATGATGCATTATTATCTGCCTATAGCACTGTATAATTAAAGTTAGAAGCAATAATAAATACAAATGATGCTTAGAATAATAAATAATGCTTCATAACAATAATCATAACACTTTATAAAGTATTTTACAAAGTCAACAATGTCATACCATAATACTTCATAATAGCTGGTCACTGCAATGATCATTCTGTATTATAATTCCCATAGTTGCAATGCATCATATTAATTTTGTATAATACATTATAATATTTTTACAATTCATTATGATGTGATTATAAGTTATTGTTTGATTGAAGTAAAGTACAAATTTAACATTTTGTATGTTGCATAAATGTTGTACTATTTTATATATTTTCACTTTACTTAGTAGTAAACAGTGAACGCTTAGAGTAACTTATTATCACATTCTAATGCAATATAGCAGTGATAAGAATGCATTTAATAAAATAATTATAATTATAAATATATGAATTATAATGTATTACAACTATGGAAATTATAATACACTATGATGCTTGCAAAAAAGAAATGTCTGTGAGTGGCCAGCAGTTATAAAGTAGCTCAGTCCACAGGTTACTAAATCTGTTAATCAGCACCTCCCTAAACATGGTTTCTCTCTTTATTCTGCCTGAAAACGTAGGTGTGTATAGATGCCATGTTGTGGTTTTATGGGTGGTTATTAGTCGGACTACTTCTTGTCCAGTCCTCCTGGAGTTTTGATTGAGCAAACAAGATATAATGTATTAGTCAGTGAGCTTTCAAGGCACTAATAGTTGTATTTTATTGCTTTTGGACAGGCTAGCTGTTTTCCAATCTTTATGCTAAGCTAAGCTAAGCTAGCTGGCTACTGGCGGCAGTTATATTTACCATACAGATATAACAGTGGTATCAAACTCTTTTTTCGTGGGACGGGACACCAATGACTGGCGGCTAGTCTTAGATGTTTTATGTAGAATGTATTCATTTTGTTATATCTTTTTGTTTTACAGACGCGTATCGTCATCTACCTACATATTACGCATTGTAGTTTTTTGTGATTTTTGTTTGTGTTTGTTCACCTGTTACCACCTATGTCCTATCACCTTACAATGTTGGCAGCCAGTGGCAAAGGAACTTTAACCATTGTAAAAGAGTTTCCCCCAACAAAACATAGCCTCTTTATATTTAAATAAATGTGTAGATTGGAAAAAAGTATTGACAAGCACAGAGTACCCTATCCCTACCTCTTCTACATATTCAAGTAGATTTAGTAAGTGTGTGTGTGTGTGTGTGTGTGTGTGTGTGTGTGTGTGTGTGTGTGTGTCTGTGTGAAGGAGGTGTGTGCCCATGTCTATTTACATGTGTCCGACCTTTGTTCCATTTGCTTCTCACCACATTTCAGTCTCGCTGACCCCACATCCTGTTGTAGCCTTGGGCATTTTAGTGTTTTCACACGCCGGTGCAAAAACAGCAGCATTTATAGCAACCTCCAGTGTTTGCCGCCAGCGTTTCAGTTACTGGAAATCCTGGGATTGAGTGGGCTTACTGTAATAGCACACCTGCCACAAACACACACACTTACACACACACACACACACACACACACACACACACACACACACACACACACACACACACACACACACACACACACACGTGAAAAAAAAAGAGCAACAACAGGGTGAAAAACAAGTTTATGACAACATTTTGCCATCCGCAAACCCATGCAGCACTGGCCCCGGGCCAGACCACAGCATCCTGACGTACAGTATGAAGCCGTCTGTTGTCTCTCACCCATGTTACTCACCGCCCACTCTGGCTCCGTAATTGGAGGAATCGGGGGAAACAGGCAGCTTCTCCTGAGGGCACCCACCTGTGGCGTATCAACCTTGAGGGGAAAGGGGCGGGACTTTAACCCAACCCTGATGAGTCAGACATTAGTGGTGCGGCCAGTGTCAAGTTGAGACATCTTTGGGTTTTGGCTGCTTGCATCATTTGCAAATCTGGAGATACTTGGTCAAATCTGACTGAATGTCTAGTGTAGGTAGAATATCTTTTTGGAGTGATGAGGCAATTGCAAACTCTATGTTCAGTCTTGGAGGGGGAGGGAAGGCCTATGCTTCATTCAATTCCAGCAATGATTGCATTTTGTGACCTTCACAAGAGCAAAATAAATAATCCTCAGCAGACTCCACCGAAACATCTTGCTTGTGTGTTTTGTTGCACATTTTCCAGTGTTAAATGCTTAACCAGAAAATGGTTTGGCTCTGAAGAGTTATTTTCACATTTGACATCTCCCTTTACTCTTCGGTTTCCAGCTTAACAAAAAAAACACTCCCACTGGTAAATAAAACACTTGTCAAAGTTTGATTGAGCATTTTCAAACTTTTATCTGCAGACCAAAGAGACTGTGGAAGAAAAAATGAAATGAAATAAAAATTCCAAGCAAAGTATTTCTTTGGAGAGCACTTTAAAAGTTGTTTTAAATGTATTTATTGTGCCTGTTTTATTTTTTCCCCTCAGCCAGGCACCAAGGCTACCAAAAGCCGGGGAAACCATCCATGGTCACAAGTTCTTCATTGGCTTCGGAGGGAAAGGGGCCAACCAGTGCATACAGGCGGCAAGACTGGGGGCCAAAACCGCCATGGTCTGCAAGGTAAGGCACTGGATCCAGGTTGGCAGTTGCTATGCGGAAGAGTCTGTGTTAGTCTGTGTTGGTTGGGATCCGAGCATTATTGTAAGCATTTCAGTTAAAAAAGCAGTACTTTTGCTTGCCCAACCTTCGGCACACCTACGTCTTACTCAGTAAAAATAATTGTCAAACAGCAACCACAGTCCACCGACTAGTTAACAACTCCCAAAAACCTTATGGCTTCGTTCACACTTCAGTCATTTCATCACATCAACTCTTCATGCCTCATTTTCTCTTGATCAATACTATACTGCATGCATACGCCCACCCACGCTTGCGCGCCTTCAAACAAGCCTATTCCCATACCATACAACCCTGAGTCTCCAATCAGTAGGCTCAGCGTGGCCTTTCAACCTAAGCGCTAAAGCACCGAAGCCCCACCTCTGTCAGAACAAAGAGGCCCGATCGATAACAACCCAGTGCGGGAGGAGCTCTCCGGGCATGGGGAGAACCCAAAAATAGACACCCGGGCTTGTCAAAAAACATCCGAGACGGAAGGCCACTCTTCAAAGAGAACGGGGCCAAGCAGCCAATACCAGCCCAACCCATTATCACAGGCAGCTAGAAGTGCCCGCGTTTTGGCACGTTTTTTGGAGAGCGTGGGTTCGAAGTAGACGCCTCGGGGCAAGGTGGGGACCCCTTCCACAACCCAAAGTAGCTACAGATGTGGACATCCCTATGCGGATCAGGGGAAGAGGGGAAGGAGGGAAAGAAAACGAAAGCGAGGTGGGCATGAAGAGGCGTGAAGGCGGGGTTATCGTGTCTTCAAGGCTTGGCGCAGCTGGTCGTGTGTGTTTGCGCGTGTGTGCGTTTGTTGACTTTGTGTGTTGGTTTTTGCACATTTTCGGCGGCGGCACCATGCCAGTATGCTGGCAGGGCACACGAAGATCCAACCCAACTGAGATTTGACTATACCACTTTTCAAAAAGTTGCCGCTAACCAAGTCTGACCCCGCTTGACACTCTCTTTGTTGTAATCGTTTTGCCTTCAATCTTTTCTAGGTTGGTAAAGACTTCTTTGGAGACAATTACATTCAGAATTTCAAAGACAATGGCGTACACACAGGTACAGTTGTTGTTTTTTGGTTGCCATTTCCATGTAGCACGATAAAAAGTTCACATACAGAGAAATGATTTTTTTTGGGTCTATATTTTGTCAGTTCTTTTAGTTACTCGGGGCTCAAGGCTGGAAAGTTTCTCTATTGTTATGGCCAATGGCGAAACATGGATTTGTTATAAGAATAAAGTCTGTTTTCCAAAAGTTGTGCAAATCAGACTCAAAACTGCAGCCTGTCCATTCATAGCCGAGATACCATGACATGAGCCAAATGCACGACAAGCAATGAGTAGCAGTTAGTTATTGTGGTGACATTTTGTTTTCCAGAGGTGTTTTCGATGAACGACACATAACAGATGCTTTCGTCTTCTCCCTCCATCTCAGGCTTTGTAGACCAGACCTCTGAGGCAGCCACAGGAGCTGCCTCCATCGTTGTCAATGATGCAGGTAATTGCTTCTGCCGCGAGCCATGCTCGGATCCTAAAAGCTCTTCTGAGTTGTAGAAATAGCCATCATACATGCGCAAACAAGGTCGCATGTGTGATAGCAGCACACTCTTTTCTCACTACTTCACTGACACATGTACGCCCATGCGTACCACCATTGACTCACCACTGTTCAAGTGACTATAATCACCGGATACTCACACACAAACACACACAACCCCAAATAAAGTGCCAAACCACGCTGAGTATCCACAGGTTCCAATGTGCAACATCCCAGGCTTTCCACGTTGGAGAGCAATTTCTGATGTGTAGGAAAAACAGTCAGGTGACGTAAAACACCCACGACGTGTGGACCTAGATCCCTTTTTTCCACCATTTAACATCTTCACACGTCATTAAGCAGTGCAAGTGTTTGAATTCAGTGTTTTGAAAGAGGACTGAGTTCTAACTGAAAGTGGTTAATTGAGAAATAGCAATGAAGAAATAATCAGCCATAAAAGCATGTGCACATGCCACTTTGCATTTGAGTGAAAAGGTCAGTTACTTAAAACGTGTTTAGCTATTTCTTTATGTGACATAAGAAAAGCCCAAGAAGAAAACCAAACCAATGCAAAACAGATCATTAGGGTTTATGTGTTTAAAGGGGTTTATTTTATTTTGTACATATTGAGTATATGCTTAGTTTGGCATGACAATTTTGATGGGAGCTTGACTTTTGACGTCCTGTTTGACACTGTGGGCAGGCGAGAATGCCATCGTGATCGTAGCTGGAGCCAACATGCTGCTGGGCTGCGAGGAGCTGCGGGGAGCTCTTCCGGCCATCAGTCGGGCAAAAGTTCTGGTGTGCCAGCTGGAGATCAGCCCGCAGACGTCCCTGCAGGCGCTACGCATAGCTCAGGAGAACAAAGGTCAGTGAGTGTCGGCGCACTGTATGCCATGGTGAGGTGTCCGATTTTGAGAAAGATTGGTTGCATTTGCATCTCATTAACTATGTTTGTTTTTAACCAACTGTGGTGATACACCAACCAAAGTCTTTCTGTTGAATCACTCACCCCATGTTGGTGGGATAGTGACAAAAAGGTTTTCGAGAGATGTGTATTATATTTGTTACAAAGGATTCTGTTAGCGACGGAGGAAGAAAATGCGTCCAAAATAAGTGTCAAAGGTCCATTGTAACTTCTCTAACCACTTCCTTATTTTTAATCCACTTAATCCGGCCATCTGTATGCTTAGTATATCCCAAACATTTATATAATATGCCAAAATATGACTATAGACAAAATACTTCCCTCTTAATCCTCGGGCACTCCGCCGATGTGTCAAGCTTACTCATCGTCTAGCTTGCACATTCCATTCCATTCCAACATAATAGCCTCACTTTGTCCGTTCTGACTGGTAGCTGATGGTGGTAAATGTCAGATGCACAGAACATTTTCAAAACTGTTCAATCACAGAATTTGTGATGTGTTGAGCTGAAAATTTAACAGCATCGCACCTCACCAAGAGACATGCTGCTACTTCCTGCTTGTGGATCCCTTTCATATCCTTCTCCGTCAGTGCGCTTCAACCGAAGGGCTCACTGGATTGTTGAACGCGTTCTCGACCGTTCATAATCGGGGGTTTCTTTCTGAAACCGAGAAATAGTGTACAACCAAGCAGCAGAGCATGTTTGCAGTAGAGGACCAGAAGATCCGTCTAAATCAGTCATGGGACTTTTCTGTTTGCATGCCACATTTACATTTTCCCTCAGAGAGAGGCCTCCCACTGACTCATATCACTTTACCAAGCAAAGGGTGAGTTTATTGGATCCTTGTTTTCTCACATTCTACATCAAACCACCACGTCTGCACACGCATAACTAAAAGTTAACAGGATACAAGGCCTGTTTTAGACCACCACCCTCCCTAGGCCCTTTCCTCCCGCCACCTTTTTGGTGATAACCAGGTTACTGAGCTCGTCATCTCCAGCAGCATCCTATTATTAGCGGGCGTCCGCGTCATTCGAGACGTCTGGGGAGCCTCTCGCCCCTTGTCATCGGGGCCTGTCGCCTGGTAATCGCTCGCCGCAGGCTGCCAGAACTGAAAGAGTCGCAGCCATAACCGTGTTGCAGATGGGACGCCCAGATGGCCACGCCGAGCCCCCACCCCCCCTTCCCTCCGTCACCGCGCCTTGGGATCAGGCTCTGCATGTGGCACCAGGAGAGAGAGAGAGGCAAGGCGGGCAAAGACGCCTTGAGAAGAGATGCCACCTCGACGCTGCTGCACCAGAGCATTGCGTAAATGGAGACCTCGGGAGAAAACTGGGTGTTAATGGGTTTGGCGGCGGCGATATAATTTTAATGGTGCGGGGGTGAAGCGTCGCTCGAATTACGCAAATGTCACCATCGAGCCACACGCTCCATAGATGCCAGCTCTCAGAAACACCTCACAAGGAGTTTATTCTCCCTGCAAGTAATTATTTGAGAGAAAAACATATGTATATACGGTATTTATTGGCATCTACTTATTAATATTGAGGAGTTAATGCAATTAAATTAATACTAATAACTGAGGAAATGGTAGGAGTTGTGTAGTTCCACTCTTTGTTTCTTCTTCCGCCTTCAACCCGTCTTCCTCCCCCTCTTCCTTGTCTGAGCAAGAAGCCGCTTTTATATTTCTCACCAGATGCAATTAGAGCCTCTTAAAGCCCTTTCACATACTCACTGATGACTCATTTATTTTGTGTGTTGATGTGTGTGTGTGTGTGTGTGTGTGTGTGTGTGTGTGTGTGTGTGTGTGTGTGTGTGTGTGTGTGTGTGTGTGTGTGTGTGCGCGTTTGTGCAAGCATGCAACTGTGTGCGCCCTTGTTTTCCATCCACCTTTCCTCGTAAATCCACCACAGGAAACAAAACTGCAGTAATTCTGTACTTTCTGAACAGTTCTGGCTGCTTCTTCCAGCACATGCATGACCAGACTTTGAACTTCTGTGCACAAAGAAAAACCCAGAGTCATGACACACACACATGCACACACATTCTACTGCCAGACGTGACTCAGTGTGCGCACATCCCAGTATTACCACATCTGTCCCAGCAGCTGTGAAGTGAGTGTGTGTGTGTGTGTGTGTGTGTGTGTGTGTGTGTGTGTGTGTGTGTGTGTGTGTGTGTGTGTGTGTGTGTGTGTGTGTGTGTGTGTGTGTGTGGTTTCACTAACACCTGGAGAGCAAAAAAAACAAAGCAACTTGATCACGACACACCGGTTACGGTGACGTCCACAGTAGCAGCTCCTTTGCTTTGGATAGGCTGATTCCTTCATGCATCAGTGTATGAGGGATCTCACATAAGCTGCTCTGGCGTGCATATTGATAGGCCTCCGTCCTCGGCAGTCTTATTGTTTGCATACTTAATGAGCGTCAGGGCCTATGAATTTGACATCAGCCAGGATCACGCCACAGATGAGGGAGCAGGTAGTGGAACACGAGCTCTGTGCTTCCTACCGGTTCTGTCCAGGGCTACAAATATTAACATGATCGCTGAGGATAGTCAGAGTAAAGAATGAGTAAGCCTTTCAGATGATTCAGGGATACTTTATTTATCCTGTTTACACAGTGTACAGCGTGTGCTTAGGGCTTCACTAACAGAACAATCGGCGTCTGTTAATGCCACCGAAGTACTTCACACATGTTGTGAAAGTTTTCCCAATTAACAGCACAAATCAGGCTTACATATAGTCGGCACGTCACATCGTCGTGCTCACGTTGCATCATGTTTGGATATGTAAGCGAGGTGAGGAACGTTGGAGAAATGTGACTAGGGAACTGAGGGGAAAACTGTTGATTCCCCTCCTGATGGAAGAGAGGGAGTGAGTTGTAAGATGAGGGAGGGATATTTGTTAACATGTAAATAAACAGGCTTATCGAGGTGCATTCATCGAGATTCAAGGTTGTTGATTTGTCAGGATGCAGTCCAGTTGTGCAAAAACAGAACAAAATGGTTGTAGAAAATGTTGAAACTAGTCCCCCATCAAACACACTTTTTCTAAAAACTACAGCGCCTAGCTGTTCAAGGAAATATCCGAGCACTTCAAAAAAAATGTTTGAAGGTTGAGTATATCGGTCCTAATTGGTAGATTGAGCTGGCGAGTTCACAAAAGGGATGTGTGCTTTTGGAGCCGGTTTAAACTTGAGAAACCTCGGAACTCTCAAAACACCTGCAGAGGGTGAAATGCACCCATCCTCCCATCAAATGCAATCCATTCTTTGGGAATATTCCCCCTCGATTGCCATGGAACTGTGAATATCCTTCCTCAGGAGGAAGCAACGATACGGACTAACGTTTCGTTTTTGTGTTTTCATGGGAGAGGAGACGAGGAACAGATACAAAGGGCCGCAAACAGGCGAGGGGAGCAGCAAGAGCTCCCTCCTTTTATGCAAAAAATGGAGGTGTCACATTTCAGAGATCTCGCACTTGTCTTGGAAACCAAAGTGATGGAAACTGAGGTGCAATTCGGTCGACAGAGAGAGAGATAGAGGAGAGAAGAAAAAGAAGAAGAAGAAGCAGAAGAAGAAGAAGAGGAATAGGAATCAGGAAGAACCTAGCATCACTTTATTTTGACACGGTCTTGGCTCATGTAGGGTACACATACAGTACATATATATGTGTGTGTGTGTGTTTTTGTGTGTGTGTGTTTGTGAAAAAGAGAGAGAGAGACGTTATATCCACTTTTACTAGCGAGCACCCCATCATCCACCTCAAAGCGCCAGGTGGCCAAAGCCCTGCACAAACCCACGCAGCTGCTCTCTCATGTGCCCACGCAAACACACACACAGCAACTAGGCACACACTTTTGCACAACAGACTTTGATGTCACCAACACTGAACATATATTTCCCACACACACACACACACACACACACACACACACACACACACACACACACACACACACACACACACACACACACACACACACACACACACACACACACACACTTGCATGAGGCTTTATTTTGTACACAGAGATATGAGAATTAATCGCTTCGTCAAGCTGGGCTTATCCTCACACATACACAGAAATCATGGTATTAGGTGCATTAATGCTCTCTGCTCATGAATATGCATGAGACAGTGATGCGCAACATGTAGGAAGGATTACTCCTGACAAGCACTCTTTTGCTCTCTCTCACTCTCGCCCTCTCTGGCACGCCTCAGCGCACGGAGAAAGGGTCACAACTCAGCTCACCCACACACGGACGCACACATATGTATTGGGTTATGTGCCTCATATTGACACACGCCGTCCCATAACTGCAGGATGTAAGGCTGTTTCCACCATTTTCTTTACCGGTCCTCTTTTCCAGGGAATGCTAATTTAATCGCTTAAAAGGTGTCCTTTTATAGAAGCTCATCCACTTGAGCTTTGCCTGCGAGAGCAATTCCCAGTGGTAGCCTGCTAGCCTTTGTTCACATTGAAAGTTTAATTAAGGTAATGTCAGCCCTTGACAGTGAAGCTTAGCAAATGGAAACGAAACATCAGACAATTATAAATATGTGTCACCGAGGGACATTGCCACAATTGTATCCCTTTAAATGCGAGCTGGCAACTGTAACTAAGAACAATTGTATTTTTTAAATGCTTGTTATAAATCGCACGTCGTCCTGAGCGACCTGTACATTATAATGTTTTGCATTATCAGTCAATAGAATAAATTGCTTCTCGTTTTCTTGTTGCAGTGAAGACAATATTCAACCCAGCACCGGCCATTGCAGACATGGATGAGGATTTCTACAGAGCCTCTGATGTGTTTTGCTGTAATGAGTCTGAGGTGACGAATCACACACACACACACACACACACACACACACACACACACACACACACACACACACACACAGAAATACACACATACACAGCTTACAGTATTTATCACAGCAGCATTTATGCTTCCTCACACAGTAACTCTTCGTTCTCACACTTGTATACACTCACAACAATAACAAGGTAGCAAACAGGAAACTGAAACCACTCCTACACAGCAAAATGATGGGTACTGAATTAACCAGTGTTCTGTTCTTGCAGTTTACGGTAATATATGTGGTAGATTTACCAACATAATTCGTACGGTTCTTGATTTCACATAAAGATAGACAAAAGCGGGCAGTGCAATTTTTGCAAGCAGCCGTTGGTGCTATCAGAAATTTAGCTAGCTGATTTAATCAGCTGTAGCTAGCTAGCCTAATGAAGCTAACATTAGCTCTATGAGTTACATGAAAATTACGAAATTATGACTTTTAATGTTGACCCATTTTTTTAAAACACATCTTTAAAAAAGGAGTCTTGAATAGACACTTGATAGCTACATACATTATATTTTGCTAATTTAGCTAACACTGAATGTCTCAGGCAGAAGTCTGCAGTCAGATTTTTGTAAAATTGTTGTGAAATTTTGGAAATGAAGGCTCTTAGGATGAGGACTATGTGTTTGGTAAACCCATTTAGAGTAATGTTTGCTGGAGTTACTAGAGCGTAAACGTTACCAAATTGATGAAAAGTAGGACAGAGCAGCTAATGTTAGCTTAACCTTTGATAGCATTCAGGAGCAGCTTACACAAACATGGCTTTTATGTAAACCTGTAACCCCACAAACTAATGTAGTTCTGTGCTCCATGGCCTTAGAAGTAAATCGTGGTTACTACTGTAGGTAGTTAGCTAGTTAGCCCGGCATGCTAACCTTTGCGGCCTAAATTAAGGGCGGTGAACACACCTTTTACTCCACTATTTACACTTCACGCTCCTCTTTTTGCTCAAAGGCTTGAAAAAAAGACAAAACCTTTATCTTATTGAATGGTCAACTTCATGTCATGATTGTTAAACTCAACACAAGCTGCTTTTGAATGTTTTCAACACTTGTTGAACAGTAACATTGGATGACTTGTCGTGCAGCCCTAAGTCGGGCAGCTTGAAATATTTCTTCTCATCTTCTCTGTGAAACAAAAAGATCAATACGCGTGAGCTGTTATGAGCGCCCACATATACACACACCTTTTCACAGAGATTCAACCCTGCCTCCTGGGTCATGACCCCTGCCAGCACATCAATAACCCCTCTGTAGCCCTGAGCCATACGTGTAAACCCTCTGGTATGACGAGGGAACCAAGCATCTCTCCACCTTTTTACAGTAAAAACTTGTGTGTCATGGCACCTCATGTCTCGACTGTCAGGTGATGACAGATGAGCGACGGGTAAGGAGGCAGGGTTAGATGGGAATTGTAGTAAAAAAACAACAAGGCAGATGTGCTCTTTGGCTGAGTCAGCCGCCCCCTCGGGGATAAAGTGGATGTGAGTTCGCCCGGGAGTTTGTATTTGATGTGGTGATGCAGGGCGGAGAGAAGCTGCAGCCAGGTGTGGAGAAATGAAAGGGAGAGTTGACAGTGTCAGGTCAAAGAGGTACACTCATGTTATGTTTGAGGCTCTATGCAGGGGTGGAAAGGGCACTAAAATATAACGCTCAGGGACCAGGTAATTCTGATTAGAACATGTATATATCTAAATATACAAAATTACTGTAATGACAGAACATTACTTCCACCCTTTGGTGATATGCCTACACCCACCATGTCAACAGATTTATACTGCATATGCTTTGTGCAGTATGTGAGTGAGATAAGCACGCACACACACACACACACACACACACACACACACACACACACACACACACACACTGACAGCGAGAGACATAACTCAACTTTCTCATATTCTTGTACACAGAGGGAGGTAGATTGATTCTCTTCCCTGGTGCGAAGCTGATGACTAACAAAACAGCTCTTTTTTTTTTTTTTTTTCTCTCTCTTGGCATCCGACAACACCAGGTCTGCGCTGCGGGCTCTACATACACTCTGCGGTTTATTTTTGAACTGTCCAAGGTCATTGTTCACTTTGACGGATCACAAAAGCAAAAGGGGGGAAGGTGGGAAGATCAGATCCTCAGAACCTCTACTCAACGCGAGTGTGAGCCGGGCTTTGACCCTCCCATGTGGGGGGGGTTATAGCTGGCACACCTTCTGTACAGGTGTTTGTGTGGTCTCACTGTACCATGCTCAAGCTGATAGGTTGGGGGGGTGGCTTTAGGATGACAAAGTGCAGGCACTCTTTGATCCTTAGCCCACATTCTACGCTGAAGTGCCTCATAGTGAGGGGAATTATCTTTGATGTCCACACCAGAGGACCTCACGTGCCGAAATGGATCCATGTCGCTATCATCCACGGATCTGAAAGGGATCTCACGCACCCTTTTTAATAGAATCATGATAGCAAGCATTAAGAAACAAGCTTGTATGTTTTCCATACTTCCATTATTTATAGAGCAGACCGATTTTAGACCTGTAGTTGCTGCAGTAAATTAAAGGGGAAGTCAACCCTTCAATGGATTTTATTTTTTTTGGTTCACGAGGAAGAGTAATCATATTACTTTTTACCCCTCATGTGGTTTTGTGATGAATTTTTTTTTTCTCTTTCACAAAATATTATGATTATTTAAATTTGATTTACAGTATATAATCTCTTTCTTATTTGTAAGTGTAATGTCTTTTTTTAATTTGTGCAATACAATGACAAATATTAATGCAGTAGACTTAACAGAGAACACAAGCAAGTAAACAAGAAAACACGAGCGTGCATTCAATGTCCATGCAAGTTTGCAATGATATGCATCAGAGATAATCCTGTATCATTTGTATTTGGGAAATGCAGGAAAATAACGGACAGTATCACCTCTTTAGATATGTAATTATTAGAGAAGGTAACTTAAATACTGAGAAATTGACAAAAGAGATCTGAAAAACCTAAGTATTACCATCTTAGAATTGCAAGCGTTAGAGACAAAGGTTCTTAAAACAATATAAATAGGTCTCACCTTTGAGACAGGAACCGGAGTGAGAGTACAAGGTTATGTATTTTTATTTTCTTATTTTGTTTGTATATTTTTGTTTTGGCACTACTTCTGTGTGGTTTTATGTCATTCATCTTTTGTCAGTAGTACGTTATTAATAATGTTATGTCATTGGGTTATTGGAAGGGTCTGGGGAAGTGAGGGGAGTTTGAACATTGTTTGTCCTTGTCATTTGTACTTATTAATGAAAACCCTTACAGGAGTAAAAAAATAAAATAATGTTCTATCATATATTTAGTGTGTGCAGGGCTATGTCTATCAGTCTGTATGTAGAGGTGTGTAAGGGATGAGAGTAAAAGAGGAAAGAAATGGTCAAATAGGAAAAAAAATACATTACAGAAAATTACCATTTCTTTGGCTTAATTTTACAATTTGCAGGACACTTATCTCAAAATGATACACTCTCAATGATTTGTTGACATGGCCAAGAAAATAAAACTAGAATCAGTTTAAACAAAATAATTTCATTATTGTAACATTGGAAAATAAAATTGTCATTATCAAATAATTTTGTCAAACAGTGACTTACTCTGCAGTAGTCTTTTTTTTTTCTTTCATAGAAACTAAAGACATTTTTTGAAGAGTTTTTGCAGATGTCAGTATTCAATATGATAGAGTAAAAATGATTTTAACTGCACTACTCTGACATACACTTAGTACATTGTAGCATTTTGACAGTAATCAAAAGGAAAACAAACACATTTTTTCCTGCACTATTTAAATGAAATGCGTGGCTATGGTTTTAAAGTTATTAGCAATTATGTTGCAATGCCACTTAACAGGGGAAATAAAGACAAATGCCTGCAGACACGTGAAACATAATAATACGCCCTAAACCTTATATAAGGTGCATTTTGATGAATGAGCATGTGATTTGTAAGGACAGCATGTTGTGTTTAAGGAGAATAATTTAGCACATTCAAACTTTTAAAAACTGAGCCAAAGCAACTAAATACTATTAGTAGCAAAAAAAATACAACTTTTTTAAAAGACGAATAGTAAGAAAATGTTCGAAATGATAAACACAAAAAATACATATATTTATAATTTTTAATACATAATGTGATAGTATTTAATCTTGCAGGGTTTGGCGTCGCATTAATTGCATTACACATAACTTTCTCTCAGTGACGCTTGCAAATAAACTTGCCTTTAATCACCAGAGAGCTGTGGCTCATCTTTATCGAGGCTGTCATTTATTCTGGAGAGAACGGCTGTGGTTCTCGAGTTTTCCTTGAAGTTTCCTCTAACATCAGCTGTGGATTCCTGCTTTGTCACTGTTTAGTCATATTGGAGCCAGATGAACCAGCGTAGTCAGAGATTCTACTCTTTGAAAATGTTTGGCCTGCAGACTGCTGACGGATCCAGCAAAAGCCTTAACAGACCGAATGTGTTTGAGTCCGTCTGACCACAGTGGCTGTGTAATTAAGAGCTGATTCATCACAGGACCCTTAATACGAAACAGATAGCTAAAGCAAGTAAGCAAAAGACTCGCAATAGACGACTAATTAGGGATCCTTGGATGTAGTAAATGGTTGTGACTGTGTTTTTTAGATAGGCAAGCTTTTAATCTTTTTTTTTTAAAGGCAAGAATTCAGGGCCTTGCTTTGACTTCTTTCATGTTATAAACAGGTTCTGGGTGTTTGCCCTGGGGAATTTCCATAATGCATCCACCCAGTATCCCCACTCTAGTGCTGGTTTCGCCCTTTATTTAATTTAAATTCCTAACTTCTGATTAACTTTGCTCACGGACCCATAAACGAAGACTTGTTTAGAAGAAAATGTCTAAGAAATCATTTAGAAAAAATTTGGCATAAAATTCCATTCTCATCTTATACTAAATTATATGAATTTAAAAGTGTAATCACATATTTTTATGTGTGATTACACAGTGCTGCATGTCTTCAGTGTCTTACCTCGGCTCCTTTGGTCTCCATACAGGCTGAGCTGCTGACTGGTTCCTCCGTAGCTAATGTGGAGGATGCACATCGGGTCGGCCGGGAGCTGCTGAAGCGCGGCTGTGGGTCAGTCATCATCACTTTGGGACCCCAAGGCTGTGTGGTTGTCAAGGCAGAGGGGTCTACCTCAAAGCATGTTCAAACTACCGCGGTCGCAACTGTGGACACTACGGTGAGCGTGACATGATACATACAATTATATTGTAATCCTTTTTCAATTATTCGTTTTTGTCATTTTAGCTCAAAAAATTTCAGAAGGTAGTGAAATTAGCACATTAGCCATGCTAGCGGCTGGGCCTTGGGAATCCCGTAATCAGTCAGTTAATTGGTCAGGCCACCACTTCGGTCCTGTCTGTTATATCGCAACAGCTAGTGCCATTAAATTACATATAGACGTCATGGTCCCCAGAGGATAGATCATGCCGACTTTGATGATCCCCTGACTTTTCTCCTAGTGCCACCATGAGTTTGGGGTTTTTAAGGACAAACTATATTTACTTTGGTGATCCATTAACCTTTCATCTTGGGCCATCCTCAGGTCTTTTTTATTTTTTATTTGTCCAATACTGTTTTATAGAGCTGAAACTGTTAGGCAATTAGTCTATCATCGGGTAATTGTTCAACAACTATTGTGATTATCTATGATTTGTTTAAAATCAGCATGTTTAGCATTGTCATTGTGAGCATGTAAGCATGTTAGACAGATTCTGATTCTGATTATTTCATTCATTGTTTATTCTACACAATGTCAGAAGATTGTAAAAATGCCCATCACAATAAGCTCAAAGGTATCTCATTTGCAGTGATATTAGCGAGAGAAATCTCTAGATTTTCATATCATATAAGAAGCTGGAACCATTTCAGACTAGAGAGGGAAATGTATTTATAGAATATTACAAAGAATATATAAATTAAAAAAATAGATAATGTAATGTTATCTTTTTGTGATATTTTATATTATTCTAAATATATAACTATTAAGGATATATATAATATATAATAAATATCCTTCAGGTAATAATTATTTAAAGAAAAGTTTGACTATTTAAAACATTTCCACATGTATGTATATTTTTGTATAATAGGTTATGACTGAGAGGAAGGTGATGGCAGTCATGGTTTTAGTGAAAAGGAAAATGGTTTTATGGAAAATGATGATAACCAGCCCACTTCTCACTGGAAGGAATATCGTTAAAATTGTTCTTACAGCAATAACAAAAGGAACATAATTTTTTTGCAGAAAAATCTGCGGATTCGACAACAAAATTCTTATTCTTATCTGCCCATTCATCTGGTGCCCGTGGTACTGTGAGCTCTAGTGGAGCAACAGATCTGTGTCTTGTTCAAGCGAAACGGTTTGAGATCATCGTGGATGTGGTGACCACCGGCTGTTTCCCCTCCTAAAAGGAGGACTCTAATCTTTTAAAAGAGGCCGGTGACGCTTGACTCATTTCACACCGGCCTCTGTGGCTTGGTTTTTCTCACAGAAAGCCTCGGCTAGATGTTTGCGTTTCCTCTCTCTAAGGTTTTTCTTTTTTATGTGGGAACAAACACGTCATAGCACCGAGGTGTTAATCACCACTTTGTCCTAACCAGGTTTGATTAAAGACTGTTTTAAATGTTTTTGTAATGGATTATTTTACTGAATGGTTCCCCTAGGGGCTTTTTTATGGTGCTATAGTTTCCAAAGGCTGTTCATCATGGATCATTGTAAAAACTGTAAAGTAAAACAATTACAAGCATGCACTCTCAGTTTTACACAAAAAGCCGCATGAGATAATAAATGAAACTCAGGGGAAAAAGCAGAGAAGAATGGCTGTTAAAAAAAGAACTGAGTGTCGGATGTGTGTGTGTGTGTTTGGAGTTTTCAGACACAACAGCAGCGTTTCACTTTGGCGCTTCAAAAACAAAAGGGCTCACTTCCTTGAACGGTTAGCGACCTTCCAACACGGCCCCCCCCAAAATCCCCCTCATTTCGAAGCGGACACACATCGCCACCCTCATTCACCTTCCCAGCAGCCCCCCCACCCTCCTCAGGAGCACTTACCCATCAACCCCTACCCTTCCCCTTCTCCACTCCTGTGACTCACCTCCTGGGCTTGCATCAGTCAGCAGAAAGCTGTGGTCGGGCCTGCTGCATGTCCCCCCCTCCCCCACCTCCACCCCTTCTGTTCTTTGATAGGCCCATAAATTCTGGGGTGTTTAACTCTTTTGGACATCATAATCCCCTCTTCCAGTAAGGCCCTTTCTTTTCTTTTTTTTTACTGGGGAGAGAAGGGAAAAAACTAAACAACAGGTTGTTATCAAGACTATTTTTCACTTCTGTGAGCTCGTTCTGACAACACAGGCCCTCTTTAGTTATGATTACCTCTTCTGTTACTCACCGCTTTGATTGTTTTTTCTCCAGCGGTAGCAGCAGAAATGTTTTTGAGACTTGTGCCGAGACTTGTCATCACCAGGATTGATCCTTCCCTCCCCAGTCCTACTGGTATCGGGCTGTGAATGGAGGCCGTATTCTGTGGCTGCGATTCCTCTCGATATCAACACAGTGACTCACTTGCGGTTTCTCGCTATTTCAGCTATAGGCTTCTGTACGGCTGGGGCTCTGCGGATGGCGTGACTCGCAGCTGCTCGGAACCAAAACAAGTCTACCTTCCGATTCTGGATGCGACCCGCCCCAGATGGAACGCTTCTCTTTGATTGATCGCGCTCGGCTCAGTGATGTGCCAACATGGCTGCTAAATCATCCCTCTACTGCGACTATTTCATCATCTGCTCCTCCAGCAGCTGTCTGACAAAAAACACATCTTACATGGCACGAGCAAATAATGGGTTGAGTCAGGGTGGTGAATCCGGATGAACAACAAAGTAGATCATCTACTGTGGGTCTCCCCCATCACTCCCCTCTTCTTCCATTTGTTTCCCTTTTGTCTTAAATTGAGTGCAGGCTTCCTCCACTGAGATCAGAGTCTCTGCTTTTTTTCTTTGTGTGTGTGGACAGTTAGATGAGGCCGTTGCACACGCACACGCACACGCACACACGCACACACACACACACACACACACACACACACACGCACACGCACAGCCAGCGCCCGTTAGAACCAGCAGGACTTGGGTGGCCTTGGTTTCCACTGCTCCGGGAGGTCCACTGTGTTTGGCGAAAAAAAGGTAGACAGTGCTGTCCAAACCAGACATTACAGCTGATGTCTGGACAGTCAAATTACTCCAAGTGTTCTCCTATGATTGGAGACATGCAAGGACCAACTGCGTGGTTCCAAAGGTAAGGGAATACCTCCTCGGCGTTGCTATTCCCCAAACCCTGCAAACTGCAGGTCAGCATGACACAGTTAGAAAAACTGCCACATCACTATGTTTTAATGGACTGCACATGCCACAGCAGCTGCTGTTTAGCCAACCAGATGCTGGGCCTGGTCCTCACATCGATCGCACAAAAGTATGTAAGAAGGACTGAGACAAAGCACAGCAGATGCATCAAAGATGAGAGCCCTAATCGATCCAATTAAATTGTTCTGATCTCTGAATCGTCTTCCCGTCGTCGCTTCAGACGATTCGTCCCCGGCTGTTCGCAAAGTCTCGCTTTAAGCTTCCGGACGTGGAAGACACCGTGAGTCACCCGCTGCCCGTCGGTTGGTCTTTGCTCTCCCCTGGGAGGCCTTTCATTGACAAAGGCTGCAGGCTTCAGGAGTTAACGGCACATGGGAGTCAGGATCGCGGGAGGCCTCTGGATGAGAAATCACCGAGAGAGGTTCAGTGTGCAGCGGCAGACTCATAGCATGAGACAGTGCAGAGCCCTACTCTGTTTCTGTTGTTTTTTTGTCTCTCTTTGGTACTTAGCGCTCACTGCTGTGGTGTTTCTGCGCTGCACTTTCCAAAGATCACATGTCAATCAAAGCGTGTGGGCGCCGCTGTCGTCTTTTGTCCTTGTTTTTTTTTCGTCGACGGACTTCTGAGTTTCTGTGTGCGCTTCCATTGTTTGTCCTCACAGCCGCTGCTCGTGTTGACTATTCAGTTCTTCTATTTCTTTTAAACATGCGCCACTAAAGCTGTTGTCAGAAGCATTAAAAAAAAGGGCACTTCCCTGGTGCCTGTTTTGTCAGTGAAAACCTACCAGATACAAAAGGGTTTCTAAGAGCAAAAGGAAAGCTTTCAATGTCTATAGGTTCAACACTATGCTGCTAAATCGACCCAAGTTCACTCATTATTATATCTGAATTTGTCCTAAACGGGAAAAAATATGCTTTTGATTGATTGATCAAACTCAACTCCAAGATATAAATGTTCCACGGCCGTTTTTGAAAGTTGTTTAATTCACACATAGCAAACAGTTCAGCGTCTCTCTGATGGCATGCTACTGCAGAGAACTTCCTAAATCATTCTTGGTTAATTTGGTAAGCTTCTCATCTGCCATCCCAATTTCTAACTCCAGTCTGAGTACCAGAGGGGAAGAGGCGGAGGAACGGCGCGGAGGTCAAGACGCGTCGGACGGAGCCTTATCCGGCGAGAGCATCACAGCTCATCCGCGGCAAGCGCTTGTGTCACTTGATTGACAGGCCCCCAGATCTAACCTTCACCGAACTGTGTCGAGGGCAGCGGTGGCGGGGCTGAAGGGGGTAGCGCTTGTCAGCCTCGTTGAGCTTCATCCACTAGATCCAGTACCGTCACATGCCAGTCTCAGCAGAGGAGACGTTAGTAAGACGGAGGGAGAGGTTGGAGGGTGGCCCGCACAGTCAAGTGGCCTAAAGTTTAGATTGGAACAGTGAAGACTCGTTTCGTCAGTACTTATTTAAGTGTGGATTGGCTCACTAAGAAATTATATGACAAGTCATATTTTTTTCCCCCTTACACAAAATTTTGATATGTATATAGGCAACCTTGCTTACACGTTCACCATATCAACATAGAAGATGATCAAATGGCGGTGTTGCATTTCCCCCAAAGTAAGTATGAATTCTTCCTAATATTTGTAACAGGAAACACTAATTCATATGCAGAAATTACTTCTTTTTTTTTTTTACCTGTAATATGGGCCAGGCTTTTGGCTGAGGACCATTTTTGGGCAAGGGACATTTTTGGACTAAATCAGACCACACTTTACCTCATTAAGCTGCTCATGTATGCTCTTCTTGTGGCTTGTTTGAGCAGAAAATAAAACTGAATAATTACATTATAATTGACAATCATTTGAAAGTGGTGGTACTTAGCAATATTATGTAATGTATTAAGTATGGTATTGAAGCTAAGACAGGCCATAATAATTTTAATTTTGTGTAATTTTACATTTAGGTGTAATGAGTACCTAATATATATATATAAATATATATTAAATTGTGCTTCTATCTGAATGTATGTTATTTGAATTCCATCTTTCTCCCACAACTTCACTTTGCACAACTTAATTTTTTTTTTTTTTTTTTTTTTCTGGGTCACAAATTCATATTACATTTTCTACTACTTGACAGACAAAACTTCACGTAATGCGACAAAGGTCTGATGATTTCATTCAGGCTTAATCAGTCATCCTAGGTAAATTACATTTTAAAGTAAAAATTTAACATTTTTGGTTTATAAACAACTTAAATTTTGATTTGACATTTTTGATCAGAAAATGTCCAGTTGAATTCAATTTGGATCTTTTATTTATAGATAATCATAATTAGAAATGTACAAGCTTTTGAAATTCCACAACTTGAAAAAGACAACATACATTCAAATAATGGCTTTCATAGTAAAAACATGAAATATGCAATAGCGGTTAAACTTAACGTCCTTTTCTTGCCTCTGTGATTCGGACCCAAACCAGGCGTTGCAGATCTCATCCAAAAGAAAATTTTAAAAATATATAATTAAGTTATAATAATGTCTAAATGTAAATACAGACAAAATATACAAGTCTGAGCTTAACTAATAGGTACAAAATGTGTATTTATCCAATTTCTAACTGTCAACAAAAAAATGGTACTATTATCAAGTTAAGCCCTTAATGCTAGTATTAGAAAGCTGTTTCGACCCCACCCTGTTGTAGTCCGACTAGACAAAGGTGGTTGTTTTGACAGGGATTTGGTTGTAGATTAGTGGCGTGTCAACAAGTGATTTTAAAACGCAAATGAAACATGAGAAGAGGCATTTGCAGAAATGATGCAACGCCATGACTATGAAGACAGAGACGTTCTATTTTCTGTTAGCTAACTGGGAGACGAGCCAGAGCCAAACCGGTGGGACCGCTTCACCAAAGCCTTATTTCCAAACGCTGGCCTTGTATTGTGGCCCGGCCCAGCTACCAGACAGGAGACATAAACACACCATGGCTTCAAACATGGAAATCCACCAGGCCTGTGAAATGCTTCAGCTCTGATCTCACTCTTTCCAGCATCTCTCCGGGAGTCACACCAGTGGCGTGCAGCGGGGGTGGGAGTGCATAATGGCCTTTGAAATGTCATATCCGAACACTTTTTTCTCCCTTCATTGCTTCTATCTATCACCTGGCTGAACATAGAATGCTTTGAATGATGCCAGTTTTAGGTGCCTGTGAAGGAAACGCGTTGTCTGGGCCGTGTCCTCCAGCTGCCCCAGCTATCTTGTTTGGCCCCTCTGTTTTCCGCGGGCCCTGGGTCGGGGTCACTGCTGGGGTTTTTCTTTTTTTTGCCCCATGTCACTGAATCATCCCTGCACAACAGACAACTTACCCCCTGACAAAAGGGTTACTTTGAGGTTGGAGGGTGAGGGGGGAGGGAGTTTACAGAGGTGCTCAGAGAGAGAGAGTGCAATGAACTCTTTTGAGAGCCACAGTGATGAGTAATGGAGCGGGCTTGTGAGAACCAGCGTCAGGGGTGCTGGTGGTGGTGGTGGTGGGGGGGATTTGTGGTTAAACATGAGCGTGTCTCCACATACCACGGTGCCTTTTCCCATCAGCGAGCCCCCCCCCATAAAAGCATCACGTTCCTTCCAGCCCCCCGCCTCCGCTCGCTCCAGGGCGTGGACAACACATTCCTTCTCTATCAATAGATGAAGAGGGGAAAAATGGATGGTTTGTCTGTTTGAACAGTTATGACTGACAATTGCTTAAAGCATTAATGAGCTATTCAGCTGACTATGAAAAGTAATCATTAAACCCATTGGAGACTTTTGGAGGCTGTTTTTTTTTTTCTGATTAGAAAATTGTTTCAATGGTTTATTTGTACGTCAGCAACAATTGTGTAATTACACGGTTTAACGTCATCGTTGGCAGCCTTATTTTTTCCAAGTTACTTGAACAGATGATGCACTTTAGACTTTTGTTCTTCCTTGACGTTATGGGAAAAATACTTGAATGGATGGACTGTTAATCATTTGGGTTTAAGATGCTTCGTACATCATATTTATCATTTTGCTGGCATTATAGAAGGGTGTATGTGAATATGGGTGGTGCCCTTAGTACAGATGTTGCTCTGAAAAAGCTGACTGAGACCCACTTACCCTCAAGGTACATTTGAGAAACATTTTTAAAGTAGTTAAGACTTCAGTCAGCAAACGAGACTTGGAAAAATCTAACAAATGCCATAGCACCCCCTACTGTTGACTGGTTATTGAAAATATATATATATATGTATATATATTCTGACTTGAAAGATGTTCCTTCTCATCTTTTCATATTTGCCTTGTTCCTATTCTCTTCAAAACAGTATGACACTTAGGAAAACGGTCATGTTCATATAAGATGAATCTTGTAATCTTTACATGGATTCAGGGTTAATCTCATTACTCCTCACCAACAAGCATTGCAGCCTACTCAAGGTTTTATGATTCTGCTGAGTAGGGCCCAGCTGCAGAATTACACAGTGGAACAGCTTGAACCACAGGTGGAATTTAATAAAGCCTTCTTGTAATATTGTTTCTTTTCAGGGCGCTGGAGACAGCTTTATTGGAGCGCTGGCATTTTACATGGCTCATTATCCCACAATGCCTCTGGAGGAGATGGCCCTCAGAGCCAATCAGGTGGCAGGAGTGAGTGTGCAGGCTGTTGGCACGCAGACGTCTTACCCCTTCAAAAAGGACCTACCAGCTGAACTGTTCTGAGAGCAGCAAATCAGCAAGTAGACACCAGCGTTGATGGATTAAACCTGAAATTATTGACCCGTGAACACAACTGTCATATGAAATAAGCTGCTTTTGATAAATCCAAGAGTGAACAATACTATTAAACTACTGAGGATTGTTTATGATGTAGTCAATGCTAGTTTAATATAAAGCTAACCTCAATTTGACTGTTTATATAGAAGACATATTAATGGTGCCTATGAGGTGACAAGCCTGTTTACAATTGACAATCTCAATAGTTTTAAACTGTTTAATAATTGACAAACATCCTTAGAAGTAGCCCAAATAAATCATATTACACAAATGGTTTCATAAAGGGATCCAGTTTAAATATAAAGTTGCAAAACACTTGACTGAATTGTAATCAATGCCATGTTTAGGTCCAATGAGTAGCATTACTTTTATAATTATTCTCTTGAAGCTCAGTCGGGGTTTGCGTTATGCTGATCTGGTGCAGTGGGGAGAGTGGAGGCCTTTTGGAAGATCCAAGAAGATCCAAGCAGATCTGACAACGCGTCAACCGACCAAACAGAAATGTTGACTGACAAATAAGCTTGTATAATCCATGACAATAAAAAATAGTCTGTTCAAACCGAGTAGGTTTATGTTGTCCATATATTTTGGTGCATTGTCAAATCGATTTGATCTTCCTCTTCTCCAAGAACAGGACGTGCTTGTTCACTGCAAAGACAGAGAGTCGACTTTAAATACAAGTTAAAGGTTATGGACGAAATAAACACAACGCAAAGGCCACATAGTACTATGGAGAATGGGAGGCACAATTTTGTGCACAGTAAGAGCTTGTGCTTGCAACTGATATGATTTAGAAAATGAAAGATTAAGATTAGAACGAAAGAAAGATTTAGAAAGATGTACCATCCATGGTAGTGATTTATGACATTTCATGTAAAGTCATTATATAAATCAACATTATCACATCGAGTTATCTACTCTTAACTTTTACAGAACAATAACTAATGTTATTGTTCTGCACAGACTAACACTCATTACAGGGTTATAGTGTGCATGTGACATCACACAGCTGGTCATTCATATCTCACCAAATGGATCATGTTTGCGCAGCACCAGTTTCTCTCTGAGACGGTTCCTCTTCGTGTTGAAGAAGAAGCCGGTCCCTGCAGAGCTCATCATCTGCACCAAGATGGTCCTGAAGGAAAACAACACTGGTCAACTTCAGACTGACGGCCTGTCTGCCAGTCAAGGACATTTGGTCTTTACTGGCAAAAGCTTGTCTGTGACACTGATGATGACACTGATGATGCACCTTAACTTGTAATGTTGTGACCTCCAGTGACAGATAAAATAAGATAATCCTTTATTATCATTATCATTTACAGGATTACAGCAGCAGAGAGTATAGGGACATAGTAAAACAAAGACAAGATAAAAAAACAAGTATTATAAATAAGCAATAAAAACAGTAAAGAATCCACAATAACTGAAATATTATATGTACAGACAGAATAACTATCATAACTATTATTACACAGTGTATTGACTGTGACACTTACTTTGATTTTGCCTTGGCCACTGAAACAGGAGAAAAAGAGCAGATGATGTATTAAAATCAGATGGATTAATTAGATTAAACTAGACAAATATTATGTATGAATGTGACGTTTTTAATAGCTACCAGTTAGCTCCTAGCTAAACACAAATACACAGCAGGGACAAGTAAGCACAGACAATGTCACGTTAGCTAGCTAGCTGTTAGCCGCTAGCTAGCGGCTAACAGCTAAAGGTTAGCAGACCGAGAGGCTACGTTGAGCTAACACCGTTAGACACAGCACGAACACCACCCTTTGAATAACTACATTCATTAAAATACTCACAATTTGCAGTGGTTAGAAACATTGTGTAGCCTTTAAGCGAACAGACGCAGCACTAACACATAACGATGTTGTTTAGGGTTAAGTCACGTGGGGAGGTCTGCACTTCCGCTTTGACAAACACTTCCGGGTCCCTGCTGAGTGGCTTGAAGTGAGCTGAAACCCCACTATATTGATCATTAACCTCTTCAGCCGCTTATAGCTTTTTTTCGTTTGTTTTTTTGTTCTTTTGCATGTTTTACATTTTCCAAAACAAGCCTTTTAGATTACATTACATTACATTATTACATTACATTACATTACATTACATTACATTACATTACATTACATTACATTATTACATTACATTATTACATTACAGTACATTACATTATTACATTACAGTACATTACATTATTACATTACATTATTACATTACATTACATTACATTACATTACATTACAGTCATTTAGCAGACGCTTTTATCCAAAGTGACTTACAATAAGTGTATTCAACATAGGTATTCAAGAGAACTACCAGTCACCAGAAGTCATAAGTGCATCTCCTTTCTTAAACAAGCATCTAAAAGCATAAACCAGAGCAAAAGTACAGAAACAAACTAATACGAATACAATAATTGCAACAAACTAATATGAATACAATAGGTGCTACAAACTAATACGAATAGGATAAGTGCAGCGAACTGATACGAATACAATAAGTGCTACGAGGAAGGCTCAGGGTAGTATTTCTTGAGAGTATTTCTTTTTCCCCCAGAAAGCATTTGTCACATTTTTGGACACTAAATTCAAGTATTTTCATGTGTATCTGAAAAGATGGCTTTTTAAAAAAGAATACGTAGACTTAAGCTTGTGCACACAGTCGTTTCTGTCATAAGGGATATGGTAGGCATATGTGTCAGTGGAGACATGAGGAACTGTCACATCCAAATGGAAGGAAAGCTCCTCACTGCACTGTAAACTTCAGGTGTCTTAACATTTTGGTGAAATAGTCATAAATTCTTGGGGGAAAAAATCCCATAGCACCAAGACATCATTAGCACATGAATTAGGTCTATTTTGCACATCAGTATGTTACGTGTTGAGCTGTAGCTAAACTGACAAAGGTGGGTATCGTCTGCCTTTTTGACAGAGTTTCACACTCATCTGGATGTACATTTCAACATTGTTTTTTCAAGATTTTAGGTGAATTGAATACATTCTTCCATTTGGAAAGTAAGGGATCAGGTCTATGCAATCTGATTATCTCAAGAGAATGAGTGCAGCCCATATACATTGTCTGCTTGCCTATTGCTCCTGGTCCTTGTTAATGGTTTGGGAGACTTTGCAGGCTGTGTAAAGCTACTTAAGGTCTGAGCTGGGAGCATTAAGAGGACTACGATAATGATTGAGAGTGGAGGAGGAAGCCGTTATTTTTTTGTTTTGTACAGCCAGTTGGAGAGTCTCCATTTTAATCCTACCAGTGTCTAAACAGACAATCGGTCTCAAAGGGACACTGAGTTCTTCCTGTACATGTTCCTGGTTCTTTTGCCGTACAACATTAGCGGATGCCATGAGAGCAAATGAGCATCTGTTGAGAATGTACCACCAAGATGGGATCGTCAAATACAGCTGTGGTGGATGTGACCTTTATAGTTTTCCTTTTGCTATCAAACTGTCTCATAACCCCTAACCCCATGTACTGAAGCAATTTTTGTTTTCATATAGTTTTACAGTTGACTCATCATCTCATTTCACTTCGACTTAATTTATTTAGATTTAGTCCCATGAATAACCAAAATAATTAAAGCCACCATGGACAAAGATTACAAAGTCAGTTGTTGTTGCTGGTCACCATGTCTCATGGCCTCAGGGAAGAAACTCAGATTTCATGAATGGGCTGAAAGGGAAAAGGTACACTCTGGAAGCCTTTTTTCCCCCTCAAAATACCTTAGCAGATGAATGGGTTAGATACAGATAATGTCATGTTGGAAGTCCCCTCAGCCCCTCAGAGAGTAGTAACTTAATATCCTTTTGTGTGGTGGAATTAAAAAAATACAGGTACAACAAGATGTTAGCCTGCCCTATATCGAAAAGTATTCCATATAATTTACATATATATATATATATATATATAAATTATATAAATGATTACCTGATAGTAACAGTCAAAAATGTGAAATATCCCATCACAGAATGCAGAGTGTAAACTACTCTTCCTGTCATCAAACCCATCCAATAATTATTTCCTATTGTCTGCAGTGGTACTGCTATGATTCAGTCCGAATTACGTGTCTTGTTGAATTTAACTACTCTTAGACCTTTGATATTCAATTTTATCATTTTAAAGCCCAATTTCACGTCACTTTCTCGTCACTTAAATTTTTTTTGGACATTCTGTCCTGGCCAACAGGCCACCTCTGCAGTATGGCTTCATACAAAGGATAGCCCCCTCCTATTTAGCATGTGAACCCTGGCACTTGTGAAATGTCATAATGCTAGATTTTGTGACCATGTGGCCTAATGGACAAGGCGTCTGACTTCGGATCAGAAGATTGAGGGTTTGAGTCCCTTCGTAGCTGCATGCTCCAGTCTGATTGTAAGAAATTAAGCAATATCTCTATTGCTATACACTTGTGCATATTCCACTTAAAATTTCCCCGCTGCGGGACTAACGAAGGATTATCTTATTTTATCTTATCTTATTGTCATTTCC
Organism: Anoplopoma fimbria; assembly: GCF_027596085.1. Lineage (NCBI taxonomy): Eukaryota > Metazoa > Chordata > Actinopteri > Perciformes > Anoplopomatidae > Anoplopoma > Anoplopoma fimbria. The sequence goes on from NC_072463.1 coordinate 13,495,648, forward strand.
CACTCATCTTTTGATAATTTACCTTTAATCTATTTAGATGTTTAATTGAGAGATTCCTGGAAAGGAATTTACTGTACTGCTACAGTACTTAAACGTCAAGCGAACCAACATAAAAACACTGAATGCCATTCAGTTATCTCTGGAGCATCCGGTGCATTTTGGTGTATTCCGGCTGTGTGTGTCGTCACTCAGGAAGGACAATGCTGGAGACAAGTGGATTAAGAATAACAGCTTATTTTGCTTCACAGCTTCTCTACATCAAAAGAGAGCAGATCCAGTGTGTATGCGACAGCGAGGTCCCACTAGTGCATAGATTAGATGAAAACAAAAAAAAGGTAAGTGAGTGTGTACTAATGAGCCTAAATGGAGCTGCATTGGTAAACCCAGTGGGGGAAAGCCATGTAATAAAGCGGAAATGAGCATGAATGTTATTGGACAGGCCCAGGAGCGCTGTAACCAGGCAGGGAGCAGCTGTCAGGATGTGAGTGGAGGAGCTTGCGTCACTAAGGGATAATTCTGAGAAGGAGGCTGAGACCACTAGCTACAGCTTCAGCTCCTCTCCTCCTCCTCCACCTCCTCCACCACCACCACCCCACCCACTCAGCACTCTCCACAGCCACTCCGGACGTTAGTTACTCTTTACTTCTCCCACTTCATCGCACTTATACTCTTCACTCTACATGCCGTTTCTTTTCATTTGCAACCTATTATGTCCCATCTTCTGTATCACTTATGTGCTCGATTCTATTTTAGACGCTTAAGCTCAGGTTCTAATCCGCGTGGTTTACAATAAGGGTATGGTTCAGTGTTTTGTCAGCGTTGATATTTGGTAGTTTATTATAAAACAATCGAGGTAGCACAAATAGAATTTGAGCAGTGACTCAGTGAAGTTGAGATCGAATACACTACAAGGACAGATTTGTAAGTGCAGTACAAGTTGTGAGAACGAGCAATTGGCCAGAACTGTGAGCTTAATAGATGTGTAAAAGTATAATCCTGGAAGACTCCACCTTCAAAATAAACTTCCCAGCACTGCCTACCTACTTATAAAATTGAAAACTGTGACACCAGCACTGAAATGGACACTGGTCACTTGTTAATCAAATGTTTCCCTCTGGTCACAATCTAAAGACCTCACATTCTGCTTTACACAACAGGGCTAACTCAAAACTTGTTTTACACTTGCCAGTCTGTCTGACCTTTAAATCTCGAATTATTAGTGTCCCTGCTCACAGTTCCAGTACTTTTGGCCAAATAAATTTCCATTTTAACTCTCAGATTTTTACTTGTTCACTCAAACACTCACTTGCTCACTTGCACAGATCCTGTCTCCCTTGCTCCCTCATGTTTACTTGGTCAATTTTATAATTCTATACTTTGTAAATAGGGTACCGATGACAGTCTTTCAAAGAGAATCATCACTTCGTACGCTCTGTCTGGAAGTCAGATGAAGCCGAAGTAAACAATCCATGATTGGAACAATAAAAAAGTTGAATTGGGGTAAACGCCAACTTCTTTTCAATGACAATCTTCAGGCAAAAAGTAGTATTTAGTTGATAATTTACATTTTAAATTACATTATTTAAATTATTTCTATACATTAGAGCAGTGTGAGGGAAGTTTACTCTGAGGGACACTGTTGACATTAAATATTAGATTTTTTGTTTAAATGGAAATATTGAGACAAAGATAAATATAATCAATATTTTAGCTCAAGGGGTGTTGAGCCATGCAACTGTGTAAGTAAATGGAAAAATCTAAATGTTCCCTTTATATCCAAAGCAGTGGTTGATTATTATTTGTATAATTAAGCATGCGCAGCTCCACAGGCTACCTTCACTTACACACGTACAAAGACATAGAACAACTCCTCCAAACAAGCCTCAGCTGACATATTATTAGCTGTCACAACAACGGTTTGCTGTTCTTTTGACCTAACAACCCGATCGCAGTAGGTGACACGATGACTCACAGACACAGAGTCAGAGGCATGAGGCATGAACACTGGTTCACAACTCCCCAGCTTGCATCAGGACTATGCTGATTAACTGTTATATAAAAGAAGGGAATAAATAACAAAAGGTGGTTTTCATCTCTCCACCTCACCACGTCCGTATCTTTACCATCTGCAACCAACAATCGAGTTAACCTTTAAAGCAAGGAAAGAATATCCCGCCTACAAACAACAGAGGAATTGTCCATAGGAGGCAGGCTACAGAGTGTTCAGATATTAGCATTATTGTATAGAGGGGATGCACATAATGGAAAATCTGATGGAATATTAATGCCAAGAAACAAACAAATTGAAATTTGAAAAAATCTTAACGAAACTACAAGACTAAATAACCAGTACAACCTTCAGGAAAATTGTCGAGCATGCGTTATGCATTCTTTTTTTCATGTCTTAGTGGAAGAAAATGTTATGTCTAAAGATCTCCTCCGAACAGTATGAGGTTAGTGTGGGGTACCACAAGGATCGATTTTAGGACTGTTGCTTTAGAATTTGTACAATGCCACTGGGCAATTTCATCAGAAATCTCTTTCCAGAGCTTTTCTGAAGACTCAGCTTTTTGTGGCTGTGTCTCCTGATTGCACCAGGCCAATCAACTCACTTTTTAATTGTATTTAGATATAAAGGCTCGGATTCCACAGAAATGTCTACAGCTCAACCACGACAAAACAGAAATACTAACAATTGGTTCAAAGGCTCAGAGATAGAAACTGGCTAGCAACGCAGTTGGATTCAACTCAAGCCAAGAAGCAAGAAATATTGGTATGATTTTTGACTCTGATTTATTCTCAAGGCTCTCGTGCAACATATCACAAAAAACTGCATTTTATTATTTGAAGCCATTTCTTTCTCTGAGCAACACAGAGAGAGTGATGCACGCTGTTATTACTAGCAGGCCGGACTATTGCAAATTTATCCTTCGTGGTCTACAAAAGAATACAATAAGCAATGGCAATTTATTTTAAAATTCTACTGCCTGAGTATTAACTAAAACCATAAAAAAGTACATATCATGCCTATTTTTTTTAATATTACACTGAATACCTGTTAGTTTTTTATTTATTTTGAAGTTATTTTATTAGTTTAAAATGAACGACATTGGCTTCACCAAACCAACTCTCAGAAGTGCTTTCAGTTTATGAACTAGAAAAGCGTCTCTGGTTCTTTTCTTTTCGCTTTTTCACAAAGCAGAAAAAAAACATTTGGTGATGCTGCTTTTAGCCAATATACTCAAAGCTGTTAGAACAGCCTTCCGAAAGATCTGAGAGTAGTTGAAAATATTGTTATTATCAAACAGTAACAAAAGATCTATCTATTCAGTATCGAATTCATTTACTGTTTTATAATTTTATGGTCTTTATTATTATTGCTTATTTTTTGATTTTATATTATGTACTACATTTTGTGTAAGTATTAATGACCATTTTATTTATTTAGACCATTTAGACTTAATGGCCTGGTTTTATTTAGTGAATAGAATTTTGTTGCAGAGTTAAACCAGGAAAACCTAACAGTTTTGGATAGGCAATCGGGTGTGACCACCTACCAGCTTGGGGTTGGAGTAGGAGAGATGGCTTAAATGGTAAACTGCTGACTTCACCTGTGAAAGTCATTGGGATTAATGCCCACTTTACACATCAAAGTTGTTCTGAAGAGCAAAAAACTTTCTGTCCCAAACGCACAATTACAGCCTGAAACTCAAAAACTATTGTAGAAGTAAAGATTACTTGCATTGTGCTCAAGTAGGCAACAACTAGGATTGCACAAAGTTTATTTGAATGACGCCAGAGCTTTTGACATTGACGGGATTCAAACCCTGGTCAAATTCTTGATGATTGTTATTTGTATTAATACTGTATCATAAACAGGGATTGAACCCATGACAATGGAGTTTCAAGCACCGTCCTCTGACCATCTCAAATATTCAATAGTATCATAAGTTGAATGTATCGTATAATGAGCTGATAAGCTCCAAGACCATTATTTTCAATGCTTGTTATTAAACTGAAATAGTTCTCAGATTGGACCAAGGCAGAACGTCAAAAACGTGTGCAGGATTGTATGGTCGATCAGGTGTGAGCACCTATTGGCGTGGCTTGGTCTGTGTTGCAACAGGAAGGGTTAAATGGAACACTGTTGACTTCACATGTGAATGTGAGTAGAATATAAAATAGGTTTACAGCAATAGAGATTTTGCTTAATTTCTAATAATCAGCCTGGAGCACACAACCACGAAGGGACTCGAACCCTCAATCTTCTGATCCGAAGTCAGACGCCTTGTCCATTAGGCCACATGGTCACAAAATCTAGAATTGTGACATTTCACAAGTGCCAGGGTTCACATGCTAAATAGGAGGGGGCTATCCTTTGTACAAAGACATACTGCAGAGCTGGCCTGTTGGCTTCTGCGGCGGAGAATTTCCTTAAATGGTAGACTGCTGGCTTCACATGTGAAAGGGCGGCTGTGGCACATGAGGTAGAGCGCTTGTCCCGTAACCACAAGGTTGGTGGTTCAAACCCCTCTACCGGCAACATGCCGAGGTGTCCTTGAGCAAGACACCTAACCCCAAGTTGTTCCCCTGGCGCTTCATTGCAGCCCACTGCTCCTCCGGGATGGGTTAAATGCAGAGAAATAATTTCCCCATTGTGGGACTAATAAAGGCTTAATTATTATTATTATTATTATTAAAGTCAGTTGAATAAATGTCAATATACTCGATGATATCTCTTTTTGCAGAGCATAATACCTTCCGTCATCTCAAACTTTTTACTGGCTCATGAATAGAAGCATCCACTGCGGCTGTAGACACATTGATTCGTTGAATTACTATTGCTGACTAGTATGGGGGATCTACCCAATGACGGCTCAGTATTAGCAGCACGATCTGCGCATCTGGGCTAAACGGCTTGGTTTGAATTTTTCAGGGAATGAACCCATGACCATGGAGTTATGAGCACCTTCTGAGATATTTATTTTTAAATACTGTTTCATAAGCATAGAGATCCACATCATTTGTAGACACAGTGTTCTGTTAAATTACCACTGCTGGCCAGTATGGGGATTGAACCCATGACCTTGGCGTTATTAGCACCACGCTCTGACCATCTGAGCTAACCGGCCCTTTTTTTCATACTTATTATTAAACTGAAATAGTTCTCAGATTGGCCAAGGACAGAACGTCAAAAACGTGTGGAGGTTTGTACGGTCGATCGGGTGTGAGCACCTATTGGCGTGGCTTGGTCTGTGTCGCAACAGGATGGGTTAAATGGAACACTGTTGACTTCACATGTGAATGTGAGTGGAATATGCACAAGTGTACAGCAATAGAGATTTTGCTTAATTTCTTACAATCAGCCTGGAGCACGCAACCACGAAGGGACTCGAACCCTCAATCTTCTGATCCGAAGTCAGACGCCTTGTCCATTAGGCCACATGGTCACAAAATCTAAAATTGTGACATTTCACAAGTGCCAGGGTTCACATGCTAAATAGGAGGGGGCTATCCTTTGTATAAAGCCATACTGCAGAGGTGGCCTGTTGGCCAGGACAGAATGTCCAAAATGTGTGCAGGTTTGTATGGTCAATCGGGTGCGAGCACCTATCGGCTAGGCTTGGTCTGTGTTGCAACAGGATGGTCTAAATGGAACACTGTTGACTTCACATGTGAATGTGAGTAGAATATAAACAAGTTTACAGCAATAGAGATTTTGCTTAATTTCTTAAAATCAGCCTGGAGCACACAACCACGAAGGGACTCGAACCCTCAATCTTCTGATCCGAAGTCAGACGCCTTGTCCATTAGGCCACATGGTCACAAAATCTAAAATTGTGACATTTCACAAGTGCCAGGGTTCACATGCTAAATAGGAGGGGGCTATCCTTTGTACAAAGACATACTGCAGAGCTAGCCTGTTGGCTTCTGCGGCGGAGAATTTCCTTAAATGGTAGACTGCTGGCTTCACATGTGAAAGTACTGCAGAGGTGGCCTGTTGACCAGGACAGAATGTCCAAAATGTGTGCAGGTTTGTATGGTCAATCGGGTGCGAGCACCTATCGGCTAGGCTTGGTCTGTGTTGCAACAGGATGGTCTAAATGGAACACTGTTGACTTCACATGTGAATCTGAGTAGAATATAAACAAGTATACAGCAATAGAGATTTTGCTTAATTTCTTAAAATCAGCCTGGAGCACACAACCACGAAGGGACTCGAACTCTCAATCTTCTGATCCGAAGTCAGACGCCTTGTCCATTAGGCCACATAGTCACAAAATCTAGAATTGTGACATTTCACAAGTGCCAGGGTTCACATGCTAAATAGGAGGGGGCTATCCTTTGTACAAAGACATACTGCAGAGCTGGTCTGTTGGCTTCTGCGGCGGAGAATTGCCTTAAATGGTAGACTGCTGGCTTCACATGTGAAAGTCAGTTGAATAAATGTCAATATACTCGATGATATCTCTTTTTGCAGAGCATAATACCTTCCGTCATCTCAAACTTTTTACTGGCTCATGAATAGAAGCATCCACTGCGGCTGTAGACACATTGATTCGTTGAATTACTATTGCTGACTAGTATGGGGGATCTACCCAATGACGGCTCAGTATTAGCACCACGATCTGCGCATCTGGGCTAAACGGCTTGGTTTTAATTTTTCAGGGAATGAACCCATGACCATGGAGTTATGAGCACCAAAAATTTATTTTTAAATACTGTTTCATAAGCATAAAGATCCACATCATTTGTAGACACAGTGTTCTGTTAAATTACCACTGCTGGCCAGTATGGGGATTGAACCCATGACCTTGGCGTTATTAGCACCACGCTCTAACCATCTGAGCTAACCGGCCATTTCTTGTATTTCATTCAACTCAGTTAGCTCCATGATAAAACCAGGACAGACAGTCCACAACGTAAGCAGTTTTGTATTATCAATCGTATGTGACAACCTAGTCGTCGATCTGCAGAGCAAAAAACCTTCCATCCAAAACCTATGATTACAGCTTGAAAGTTGAACTATTTCAGTAGTAAAGGTGACTTGCATTTTATTCAAGTTGGCAGCAAACAAGCTTAAAAAAATTACTATGAATCTGGCGATCTTGAAACACTGCTCAAATTCTCCACATTGATTTGTAAATTTGACAGCAATTGTAAACACATTGTTTTGGTGAATATCCACGGCTGGCCAGTATGGGGATTGAACCCATGACCTTGGCGTTATTAGCACCACGCTCTGACCATCTGAGCTAACCGGCCCTTTTTTCATACTTATTATTAAACTGAAATAGTTCTCAGATTGGCCAAGGACAGAACGTCAAAAACGTGTGGAGGTTTGTACGGTCGATCGGGTGTGAGCACCTATTGGCGTGGCTTGGTCTGTGTCGCAACAGGATGGGTTAAATGGAACACTGTTGACTTCACATGTGAATGTGAGTGGAATATGCACAAGTGTACAGCAATAGAGATTTTGCTTAATTTCTTATAATCAGCTTGGAGCACACAACCACGAAGGGACTCGAACCCTCAATCTTCTGATCCGAAGTCAGACGCCTTGTCCATTAGGCCACATGGTCAGAAAATCTAAAATTGTGACATTTCACAAGTGCCAGGGTTCACATGCTAAATAGGAGGGGGCTATCCTTTGTATAAAGCCATACTGCAGAGGTGGCCTGTTGGCCAAGACAGAATGTCCAAAATGTGTGCAGGTTTGTATGGTCAATCGGGTGCGAGCACCTATCGGCTAGGCTTGGTCTGTGTTGCAACAGGATGGTCTAAATGGAACACTGTTGACTTCACATGTGAATGTGAGTAGAATATAAACAAGTTTACAGCAATAGAGATTTTGCTTAATTTCTTATAATCAGCTTGGAGCACACAACCACGAAGGGACTCGAACCCTCAATCTTCTGATCCGAAGTCAGACGCCTTGTCCATTAGGCCACATGGTCACAAAATCTAGAATTGTGACATTTCACAAGTTCCAGGGTTCACATGCTAAATAGGAGGGGGCTATCCTTTGTACAAAGACATACTGCAGAGCTGGTCTGTTGGCTTCTGCGGCGGAGAATTGCCTTAAATGGTAGACTGCTGGCTTCACATGTGAAAGTCAGTTGAATAAATGTCAATATACTCGATGATATCTCTTTTTGCAGAGCATAATACCTTCCGTCATCTCAAACTTTTTACTGGCTCATGAATAGAAGCATCCACTGCGGCTGTAGACACATTGATTCGTTGAATTACTATTGCTGACTAGTATGGGGGATCTACCCAATGACGGCTCAGTATTAGCACCACGATCTGCGCATCTGGGCTAAACGGCTTGGTTTTAATTTTTCAGGGAATGAACCCATGACCATGGAGTTATGAGCACCTTCTGAGATATTTATTTTTAAATACTGTTTCATAAGCATAAAGATCCACATCATTTGTAGACACAGTGTTCTGTTAAATTACCACTGCTGGCCAGTATGGGGATTGAACCCATGACCTTGGCGTTATTAGCACCACGCTCTAACCATCTGAGCTAACCGGCCATTTCTTGTATTTCATTCAACTCAGTTAGCTCCATGATAAAACCAGGACAGACCGTCCAAAACGTAAGCAGTTTTGTATTATCAATCGTATGTGACAACCTAGTCGTCGATCTGCAGAGCAAAAAACCTTCCATCCAAAACCTATGATTACAGCTTGAAAGTTGAACTATTTCAGTAGTAAAGGTGACTTGCATTTTATTCAAGTTGGCAGCAAACAAGCTTAAAAAAATTACTATGAATCTGGCGATCTTGAAACACTGCTCAAATTCTCCACATTGATTCGTAAATTTGACAGCAATTGTAAACACATTGTTTTGGTGAATATCCACGGCTGGCCAGTATGGGGATTGAACCCATGACCTTGGCGTTATTAGCACCACGCTCTGACCATCTGAGCTAACCGGCCCTTTTTTTCATACTTATTATTAAACTGAAATAGTTCTCAGATTGGCCAAGGACAGAACGTCAAAAACGTGTGGAGGTTTGTACGGTCGATCGGGTGTGAGCACCTATTGGCGTGGCTTGGTCTGTGTCGCAACAGGATGGGTTAAATGGAACACTGTTGACTTCACATGTGAATGTGAGTGGAATATGCACAAGTGTACAGCAATAGAGATTTTGCTTAATTTCTTATAATCAGCTTGGAGCACACAACCACGAAGGGACTCGAACCCTCAATCTTCTGATCCGAAGTCAGACGCCTTGTCCATTAGGCCACATGGTCACAAAATCTAAAATTGTGACATTTCACAAGTGCCAGGGTTCACATGCTAAATAGGAGGGGCTATCCTTTGTATAAAGCCATACTGCAGAGGTGGCCTGTTGGCCAAGACAGAATGTCCAAAATGTGGCAGGTTTGTATGGTCAATCGGGTGCGGCAGAATTGCTTGGTCTGTTGCAAAATGGTCTAAATGGAACACTGTTGACTTCACATGTGAATGTGAGTGAATAGTCAAGTTTACAGCAATAGAGATTTTGCTTAATTTCAATAGCTTGGAGCACACAACTCGATGATACCCTCAATCTTTGATTGCTTGTCCATTAGGCCACATGGTCACAAAATCTAAGAATTGTGACATTTCACAAGTTCCAGGGTTCACATGCTAAATAGGAGGGGCTATCTTTGTACAAAGACATAAACGGAGAATTGCCTTAAATTAGACTGCTGGCTTCACATGTGAAAGTCAGTTGAATAAATGTCAATATACTCGATGATATGTCATCTCAAACTTTTTACTGGCTCATGACATAGAAGCATCCACTGCGGCTGTAGACACATTGATTCGTTGAATTACTATTGCTGACTAGTATGGGGGATCTACCCAATGACGGCTCAGTATTAGCACCACGATCTCGCATCTGCAGGGAATGAACCCATCTGGAGGAGCACCTTCTGAGATATTTATTTTTAAATACTGTTTCATTAAAGTTCCACATCATTTTAAGTGTTCTGTTTTACCACTGCTGGGAATGAACCCATGACCTTGGAGTTATTGAGCACCATCTGAGCTAACCGGCCATGTATTTTTAAATAGCTCCTGATTTCACAAGCATAAAGTATTATCCACATGACAACCTTTGTAGACACACCTATGATTTCTGTTGAAAAGTTGACCATTTTACAAGTTGGCCAAGTATGGGGATCTTTGCTCAAACCCATGACAGCAATTGTAAACACATTGTTTTGGTGAATATCCACGGCTGGCCAGTATTAGCATGACCACGCTCTGACCATCTGAGCTAACCGGCCCTTTTTTCATACTTATTATTAAACTGAAATAGTTCTCAGATTGGCCAAGGACAGAACGTCAAAAACGTGTGGAGGTTTGTACGGTCGATCGGGTGTGAGCACCTATTGGCGTGGCTTGGTCTGTGTCGCAACAGGATGGGTTAAATGGAACACTGTTGACTTCACATGTGAATGTGAGTGGAATATGCACAAGTGTACAGCAATAGAGATTTTGTTTAATTTCTTATAATCAGCTTGGAGCACACAACCACGAAGGGACTCGAACCCTCAATCTTCTGATCCGAAGTCAGACGCCTTGTCCATTAGGCCACATGGTCACAAAATCTAAAATTGTGACATTTCACAAGTGCCAGGGTTCACATGCTAAATAGGAGGGGGCTATCCTTTGTATAATGCCATACTGCAGAGGTGGCCTGTTGGCCAGGACAGAATGTCCAAAATGTGTGCAGGTTTGTATGGTCAATCGGGTGCGAGCACCTATCGGCTAGGCTTGGTCTGTGTTGCAACAGGATGGTCTAAATGGAACACTGTTGACTTCACATGTGAATGTGAGTAGAATATAAACAAGTTTACAGCAATAGAGATTTTGCTTAATTTCTTATAATCAGCTTGGAGCACACAACCACGAAGGGACTCGAACCCTCAATCTTCTGATCCGAAGTCAGACGCCTTGTCCATTAGGCCACATGGTCACAAAATCTAGAATTGTGACATTTCACAAGTTCCAGGGTTCACATGCTAAATAGGAGGGGGCTATCCTTTGTACAAAGACATACTGCAGAGCTGGTCTGTTGGCTTCTGCGGCGGAGAATTGCCTTAAATGGTAGACTGCTGGCTTCACATGTGAAAGTCAGTTGAATAAATGTCAATATACTCGATGATATCTCTTTTTGCAGAGCATAATACCTTCCGTCATCTCAAACTTTTTACTGGCTCATGAATAGAAGCATCCACTGCGGCTGTAGACACATTGATTCGTTGAATTACTATTGCTGACTAGTATGGGGGATCTACCCAATGACGGCTCGGCTCAGTATTAGCAGCACGATCTGCGCATCTGGGCTAAACGGCTTGGTTTTAATTTTTCAGGGAATGAACCCGTGACCTTGGAGTTTTGAGCACCTTCTGAGATATTTATTTTTAAATACTGTTTCATAAGCATAAAGAGTTGAACTATTTTAGTAGTAAAGGTGACTTGCATTTTATTCAAGCTTTGAAAAAAATCCACATCATTTGTAGACACAGTGTTCTGTTAAATTACCACTGCTGGCCAGTATGGGGATTGAACCCATGACCTTGGCGTTATTAGCACCACGCTCTAACCATCTGAGCTAACCGGCCATTTCTTGTAATTCAACTCAGTTAGCACATGATGTCCAAAACTAAGCAGTTTTGTATTATCCAGTATGGGGATTGAACCAAAACCTATGACCTTGAAAGTTGAACTATTTAGTTAAAGGTGACTTGCATTTTATTCACCAAACGCTTAAAAAAATTACTGAACCATCTGAGCTCAAATTCTCCACCGTAAATTTGACAGCAATTGTAAACACATTGTTTTTTTCATACTTATTATTAAACTGACCAATAGCCCTTTTTTCATCTTATTATTAAAGAAATAGTTCTCAGATTGGCCAAGGACAGAACGTCAAAAACGTGTGGAGGTTTGTACGGTCGATCGGGTGTGAGCACCTATTGGCGTGGCTTGGTCTGTGTCGCAACAGGATGGGTTAAATGGAACACTGTTGACTTCACATGTGAATGTGAGTGGAATATGCACAAGTGTACAGCAATAGAGATTTTGCTTAATTTCTTATAATCAGCTTGGAGCACACAACCACGAAGGGACTCGAACCCTCAATCTTCTGATCCGAAGTCAGACGCCTTGTCCATTAGGCCACATGGTCACAAAATCTAAAATTGTGACATTTCACAAGTGCCAGGGTTCACATGCTAAATAGGAGGGGGCTATCCTTTGTATAATGCCATACTGCAGAGGTGGCCTGTTGGCCAGGACAGAATGTCCAAAATGTGTGCAGGTTTGTATGGTCAATCGGGTGCGAGCACCTATCGGCTAGGCTTGGTCTGTGTTGCAACAGGATGGTCTAAATGGAACACTGTTGACTTCACATGTGAATGTGAGTAGAATATAAACAAGTTTACAGCAATAGAGATTTTGCTTAATTTCTTATAATCAGCTTGGAGCACACAACCACGAAGGGACTCGAACCCTCAATCTTCTGATCCGAAGTCAGACGCCTTGTCCATTAGGCCACATGGTCACAAAATCTAGAATTGTGACATTTCACAAGTTCCAGGGTTCACATGCTAAATAGGAGGGGGCTATCCTTTGTACAAAGACATACTGCAGAGCTGGTCTGTTGGCTTCTGCGGCGGAGAATTGCCTTAAATGGTAGACTGCTGGCTTCACATGTGAAAGTCAGTTGAATAAATGTCAATATACTCGATGATATCTCTTTTTGCAGAGCATAATACCTTCCGTCATCTCAAACTTTTTACTGGCTCATGAATAGAAGCATCCACTGCGGCTGTAGACACATTGATTCGTTGAATTACTATTGCTGACTAGTATGGGGGATCTACCCAATGACGGCTCAGTATTAGCACCACGATCTGCGCATCTGGGCTAAACGGCTTGGTTTTAATTTTTCAGGGAATGAACCCATAACCATGGAGTTATGAGCACCTTCTGAGATATTTATTTTTAAATACTGTTTCATAAGCATAAAGCCACATCATTTGTAGACACAGTGTTCTGTTAAATTACCACTGCTGGCCAGTATGGGGATTGAACCCATGACCTTGGCGTTATTAGCACCACGCTCTAACCATCTGAGCTAACCGGCCATTTCTTGTATTTCATTCAACTCAGTTAGCTCCATGATAAAACCAGGACAGACCGTCCAAAACGTAAGCAGTTTTGTATTATCAATCGTATGTGACAACCTAGTCGATCTGCAGAGCAAAAAACCTTCCATCCAAAACCTATGATTACAGCTTGAAAGTTGAACTATTTTAGTAGTAAAGGTGACTTGCATTTTATTCAAGTTGGCAGCAAACAAGCTTAAAAAAATTACTATGAATCTGGCGATCTTGAAACACTGCTCAAATTCTCCACATTGATTCGTAAATTTGACAGCAATTGTAAACACATTGTTTTGGTGAATATCCACGGCTGGCCAGTATGGGGATTGAACCCATGACCTTGGCGTTATTAGCACCACGCTCTGACCATCTGAGCTAACCGGCCCTTTTTTTCATACTTATTATTAAACTGAAATAGTTCTCAGATTGGCCAAGGACAGAACGTCAAAAACGTGTGGAGGTTTGTACGGTCGATCGGGTGTGAGCACCTATTGGCGTGGCTTGGTCTGTGTCGCAACAGGATGGGTTAAATGGAACACTGTTGACTTCACATGTGAATGTGAGTGGAATATGCACAAGTGTACAGCAAGCAATAAGAGATTTTGAACCCTCAATCTTCTGATAATTTCATTATAATCAAAATCTTGGAGTGCCAGGGTTCACACAAGGGGCTATCCTTTGTATAAAGGGACTGCAGAGGTGGCCTGTTGGCCAGGACAGAATGTCCAAAATGCAGGTTTCTGATCCGCAAGTCAGACTTGGTCTTGTCCATTAGGCCACATGGTCACAAAATCTACAGCAATTGTGACATTTCACAAGTGATCCAGGGTTCACATGCTAAATAGGAGGGGCTATCCTTTGTACAAAGACATACTGCAGAGCTGGCCTGTTGGCTTCTGCGGCGGAGAATTGCCTTAAATGGTAGACTGCTGGCTTCACATGTGAAAGTCAGTTGAATAAATGTCAATATACTCGATGATATCTCTTTTTGCAGAGCATAATACCTTCCGTCATCTCAAACTTTTTACTGGCTCATGAATAGAAGCATCCACTGCGGCTGTAGACACATTGATTCGTTGAATTACTATTGCTGACTAGTATGGGGGATCTACCCAATGACGGCTCAGTATTAGCACCACGATCTGCGCATCTGGGCTAAACGGCTTGGTTTACATTTTTCAGGGAATGAACCCATAACCATGGAGTTATGAGCACCTTCTGAGATATTTATTTTTAAATACTGTTTCATAAGCATAAAGCTCCACATCATTTGTAGACACAGTGTTCTGTTAAATTACCACTGCTGGCCAGTATGGGGATTGAACCCATGACCTTGGCGTTATTAGCACCACGCTCTAACCATCTGAGCTAACCGGCCATTTCTTGTATTTCATTCAACTCAGTTAGCTCCATGATAAAACCAGGACAGACCGTCCAAAACGTAAGCAGTTTTGTATTATCAATCGTATGTGACAACCTAGTCGTCGATCTGCAGAGCAAAAAACCTTCCATCCAAAACCTATGATTACAGCTTGAAAGTTGAACTATTTCAGTAGTAAAGGTGACTTGCATTTTATTCAAGTTGGCAGCAAACAAGCTTAAAAAAATTACTATGAATCTGGCGATCTTGAAACACTGCTCAAATTCTCCACATTGATTCGTAAATTTGACAGCAATTGTAAACACATTGTTTTGGTGAATATCCACGGCTGGCCAGTATGGGGATTGAACCCATGACCTTGGCGTTATTAGCACCACGCTCTGACCATCTGAGCTAACCGGCCCTTTTTTTCATACTTATTATTAAACTGAAATAGTTCTCAGATTGGCCAAGGACAGAACGTCAAAAACGTGTGGAGGTTTGTACGGTCGATCGGGTGTGAGCACCTATTGGCGTGGCTTGGTCTGTGTCGCAACAGGATGGGTTAAATGGAACACTGTTGACTTCACATGTGAATGTGAGTGGAATATGCACAAGTGTACAGCAATAGAGATTTTGCTTAATTTCTTATAATCAGCTTGGAGCACACAACCACGAAGGGACTCGAACCCTCAATCTTCTGATCCGAAGTCAGACGCCTTGTCCATTAGGCCACATGGTCACAAAATCTAAAATTGTGACATTTCACAAGTGCCAGGGTTCACATGCTAAATAGGAGGGGGCTATCCTTTGTATAATGCCATACTGCAGAGGTGGCCTGTTGGCCAGGACAGAATGTCCAAAATGTGTGCAGGTTTGTATGGTCAATCGGGTGCGAGCACCTATCGGCTAGGCTTGGTCTGTGTTGCAACAGGATGGTCTAAATGGAACACTGTTGACTTCACATGTGAATGTGAGTAGAATATAAACAAGTTTACAGCAATAGAGATTTTGCTTAATTTCTTATAATCAGCTTGGAGCACACAACCACGAAGGGACTCGAACCCTCAATCTTCTGATCCGAAGTCAGACGCCTTGTCCATTAGGCCACATGGTCACAAAATCTAGAATTGTGACATTTCACAAGTTCCAGGGTTCACATGCTAAATAGGAGGGGGCTATCCTTTGTACAAAGACATACTGCAGAGCTGGCCTGTTGACTTCTGCGGCGGAGAATTGCCTTAAATGGTAGACTGCTGGCTTCACATGTGAAAGTCAGTTGAATAAATGTCAATATACTCGATGATATCTTTTTGCAGAGCATAATACCTTCCGTCATCTCAAACTTTTTACTGGCTCATGAATAGAAGCATCCACTGCGGCTGTAGACACATTGATTCGTTGAATTACTATTGCTGACTAGTATGGGGGATCTACCCAATGACGGCTCAGTATTAGCACCACGATCTGCGCATCTGGGCTAAACGGCTTGGTTTTAATTTTTCAGGGAATGAACCCATAACCATGGAGTTATGAGCACCTTCTGAGATATTTATTTTTAAATACTGTTTCATAAGCATAAAGCTCCACGTCATTTGTAGACACAGTGTTCTGTTAAATTACCACTGCTGGCCAGTATGGGGATTGAACCCATGACCTTGGCGTTATTAGCACCACGCTCTAACCATCTGAGCTAACCGGCCATTTCTTGTATTTCATTCAACTCAGTTAGCTCCATGATAAAACCAGGACAGACCGTCCAAAACGTAAGCAGTTTTGTATTATCAATCGTATGTGACAACCTAGTCGCGATCTGCAGAGCAAAAAACCTTCCATCCAAAACCTATGATTACAGCTTGAAAGTTGAACTATTTTAGTAGTAAAGGTGACTTGCATTTTATTCAAGTTGGCAGCAAACAAGCTTAAAAAAATTACTATGAATCTGGCGATCTTGAAACACTGCTCAAATTCTCCACATTGATTCGTAAATTTGACAGCAATTGTAAACACATTGTTTTGGTGAATATCCACGGCTGGCCAGTATGGGGATTGAACCCATGACCTTGGCGTTATTAGCACCACGCTCTGACCATCTGAGCTAACCGGCCCTTTTTTTCATACTTATTATTAAACTGAAATAGTTCTCAGATTGGCCAAGGACAGAACGTCAAAAACGTGTGGAGGTTTGTACGGTCGATCGGGTGTGAGCACCTATTGGCGTGGCTTGGTCTGTGTCGCAACAGGATGGGTTAAATGGAACACTGTTGACTTCACATGTGAATGTGAGTGGAATATGCACAAGTGTACAGCATAGAGATTTTGCTTAATTTCTTATAATCAGCTTGGAGCACACAACCACGAAGGGACTCGAACCCTCAATCTTCTGATCCGAAGTCAGACGCCTTGTCCATTAGGCCACATGGTCACAAAATCTAAAATTGTGACATTTCACAAGTGCCAGGGTTCACATGCTAAATAGGAGGGGGCTATCCTTTGTATAATGCCATACTGCAGAGGTGGCCTGTTGGCCAGGACAGAATGTCCAAAATGTGTGCAGGTTTGTATGGTCAATCGGGTGCGAGCACCTATCGGCTAGGCTTGGTCTGTGTTGCAACAGGATGGTCTAAATGGAACACTGTTGACTTCACATGTGAATGTGAGTAGAATATAAACAAGTTTACAGCAATAGAGATTTTGCTTAATTTCTTATAATCAGCTTGGAGCACACAACCACGAAGGGACTCGAACCCTCAATCTTCTGATCCGAAGTCAGACGCCTTGTCCATTAGGCCACATGGTCACAAAATCTAGAATTGTGACATTTCACAAGTTCCAGGGTTCACATGCTAAATAGGAGGGGGCTATCCTTTGTACAAAGACATACTGCAGAGCTGGCCTGTTGACTTCTGCGGCGGAGAATTGCCTTAAATGGTAGACTGCTGGCTTCACATGTGAAAGTCAGTTGAATAAATGTCAATATACTCGATGATATCTCTTTTTGCAGAGCATAATACCTTCCGTCATCTCAAACTTTTTACTGGCTCATGAATAGAAGCATCCACTGCGGCTGTAGACACATTGATTCGTTGAATTACTATTGCTGACTAGTATGGGGGATCTACCCAATGACGGCTCAGTATTAGCACCACGATCTGCGCATCTGGGCTAAACGGCTTGGTTTTAATTTTTCAGGGAATGAACCCATAACCATGGAGTTATGAGCACCTTCTGAGATATTTATTTTTAAATACTGTTTCATAAGCATAAAGCTCCACGTCATTTGTAGACACAGTGTTCTGTTAAATTACCACTGCTGGCCAGTATGGGGATTGAACCCATGACCTTGGCGTTATTAGCACCACGCTCTAACCATCTGAGCTAACCGGCCATTTCTTGTATTTCATTCAACTCAGTTAGCTCCATGATAAAACCAGGACAGACCGTCCAAAACGTAAGCAGTTTTGTATTATCAATCGTATGTGACAACCTAGTCGTCGATCTGCAGAGCAAAAAACCTTCCATCCAAAACCTATGATTACAGCTTGAAAGTTGAACTATTTTAGTAGTAAAGGTGACTTGCATTTTATTCAAGTTGGCAGCAAACAAGCTTAAAAAAATTACTATGAATCTGGCGATCTTGAAACACTGCTCAAATTCTCCACATTGATTCGTAAATTTGACAGCAATTGTAAACACATTGTTTTGGTGAATATCCACGGCTGGCCAGTATGGGGATTGAACCCATGACCTTGGCGTTATTAGCACCACGCTCTGACCATCTGAGCTAACCGGCCCTTTTTTTTCATACTTATTATTAAACTGAAATAGTTCTCAGATTGGCCAAGGACAGAACGTCAAAAACGTGTGGAGGTTTGTACGGTCGATCGGGTGTGAGCACCTATTGGCGTGGCTTGGTCTGTGTCGCAACAGGATGGGTTAAATGGAACACTGTTGACTTCACATGTGAATGTGAGTGGAATATGCACAAGTGTACAGCAATAGAGATTTTGCTTAATTTCTTATAATCAGCTTGGAGCACACAACCACGAAGGGACTCGAACCCTCAATCTTCTGATCCGAAGTCAGACGCCTTGTCCATTAGGCCACATGGTCACAAAATCTAAAATTGTGACATTTCACAAGTGCCAGGGTTCACATGCTAAATAGGAGGGGGCTATCCTTTTTGTATAAAGCCATACTGCAGAGGTGGCCTGTTGGCCAGGACAGAATGTCCAAAATGTGTGCAGGTTTGTATGGTCAATCGGGTGCGAGCACCTATCGGCTAGGCTTGGTCTGTGTTGCAACAGGATGGTCAAATGGAACACTGTTGACTTCACATGTGAATGTGAGTAGAATATAAACAAGTTTACAGCAATAGAGATTTTGCTTAATTTCTTATAATCAGCTTGGAGCACACAACCACGAAGGGACTCGAACCCTCAATCTTCTGATCCGAAGTCAGACGCCTTGTCCATTAGGCCACATGGTCACAAAATCTAGAATTGTGACATTTCACAAGTTCCAGGGTTCACATGCTAAATAGGAGGGGGCTATCCTTTGTACAAAGACATACTGCAGAGCTGGCCTGTTGACTTCTGCGGCGGAGAATTGCCTTAAATGGTAGACTGCTGGCTTCACATGTGAAAGTCAGTTGAATAAATGTCAATATACTCGATGATATCTCTTTTTGCAGAGCATAATACCTTCCGTCATCTCAAACTTTTTACTGGCTCATGAATAGAAGCATCCACTGCGGCTGTAGACACATTGATTCGTTGAATTACTATTGCTGACTAGTATGGGGGATCTACCCAATGACGGCTCAGTATTAGCACCACGATCTGCGCATCTGGGCTAAACGGCTTGGTTTTAATTTTTCAGGGAATGAACCCATAACCATGGAGTTATGAGCACCTTCTGAGATATTTATTTTTAAATACTGTTTCATAAGCATAAAGATCCACATCATTTGTAGACACAGTGTTCTGTTAAATTACCACTGCTGGCCAGTATGGGGATTGAACCCATGACCTTGGCGTTATTAGCACCACGCTCTAACCATCTGAGCTAACCGGCCATTTCTTGTATTTCATTCAACTCAGTTAGCTCCATGATAAAACCAGGACAGACCGTCCAAAACGTAAGCAGTTTTGTATTATCAATCGTATGTGACAACCTAGTCGTCGATCTGCAGAGCAAAAAACCTTCCATCCAAAACCTATGATTACAGCTTGAAAGTTGAACTATTTTAGTAGTAAAGGTGACTTGCATTTTATTCAAGTTGGCAGCAAACAAGCTTAAAAAAATTACTATGAATCTGGCGATCTTGAAACACTGCTCAAATTCTCCACATTGATTCGTAAATTTGACAGCAATTGTAAACACATTGTTTTGGTGAATATCCACGGCTGGCCAGTATGGGGATTGAACCCATGACCTTGGCGTTATTAGCACCACGCTCTGACCATCTGAGCTAACCGGCCCTTTTTTTCATACTTATTATTAAACTGAAATAGTTCTCAGATTGGCCAAGGACAGAACGTCAAAAACGTGTGGAGGTTTGTACGGTCGATCGGGTGTGAGCACCTATTGGCGTGGCTTGGTCTGTGTCGCAACAGGATGGGTTAAATGGAACACTGTTGACTTCACATGTGAATGTGAGTGGAATATGCACAAGTGTACAGCAATAGAGATTTTGCTTAATTTCTTATAATCAGCTTGGAGCACACAACCACGAAGGGACTCGAACCCTCAATCTTCTGATCCGAAGTCAGACGCCTTGTCCATTAGGCCACATGGTCACAAAATCTAAAATTGTGACATTTCACAAGTGCCAGGGTTCACATGCTAAATAGGAGGGGGCTATCCTTTGTATAATGCCATACTGCAGAGGTGGCCTGTTGGCCAGGACAGAATGTCCAAAATGTGTGCAGGTTTGTATGGTCAATCGGGTGCGAGCACCTATCGGCTAGGCTTGGTCTGTGTTGCAACAGGATGGTCTAAATGGAACACTGTTGACTTCACATGTGAATGTGAGTAGAATATAAACAAGTTTACAGCAATAGAGATTTTGCTTAATTTCTTATAATCAGCTTGGAGCACACAACCACGAAGGGACTCGAACCCTCAATCTTCTGATCCGAAGTCAGACGCCTTGTCCATTAGGCCACATGGTCACAAAATCTAGAATTGTGACATTTCACAAGTTCCAGGGTTCACATGCTAAATAGGAGGGGGCTATCCTTTGTACAAAGACATACTGCAGAGCTGGCCTGTTGACTTCTGCGGCGGAGAATTGCCTTAAATGGTAGACTGCTGCTTCACATGTGAAAGTCAGTTGAATAAATGTCAATATACTCGATGATATCTCTTTTTGCAGAGCATAATACCTTCCGTCATCTCAAACTTTTTACTGGCTCATGAATAGAAGCATCCACTGCGGCTGTAGACACATTGATTCGTTGAATTACTATTGCTGACTAGTATGGGGGATCTACCCAATGACGGCTCAGTATTAGCACCACGATCTGCGCATCTGGGCTAAACGGCTTGGTTTTAATTTTTCAGGGAATGAACCCATAACCATGGAGTTATGAGCACCTTCTGAGATATTTATTTTTAAATACTGTTTCATAAGCATAAAGCTCCACGTCATTTGTAGACACAGTGTTCTGTTAAATTACCACTGCTGGCCAGTATGGGGATTGAACCCATGACCTTGGCGTTATTAGCACCACGCTCTAACCATCTGAGCTAACCGGCCATTTCTTGTATTTCATTCAACTCAGTTAGCTCCATGATAAAACCAGGACAGACGTCCAAAACGTAAGCAGTTTTGTATTATCAATCGTATGTGACAACCTAGTCGTCGATCTGCAGAGCAAAAAACCTTCCATCCAAAACCTATGATTACAGCTTGAAAGTTGAACTATTTTAGTAGTAAAGGTGACTTGCATTTTATTCAAGTTGGCAGCAAACAAGCTTAAAAAAATTACTATGAATCTGGCGATCTTGAAACACTGCTCAAATTCTCCACATTGATTCGTAAATTTGACAGCAATTGTAAACACATTGTTTTGGTGAATATCCACGGCTGGCCAGTATGGGGATTGAACCCATGACCTTGGCGTTATTAGCACCACGCTCTGACCATCTGAGCTAACCGGCCCTTTTTTTCATACTTATTATTAAACTGAAATAGTTCTCAGATTGGCCAAGGACAGAACGTCAAAAACGTGTGGAGGTTTGTACGGTCGATCGGGTGTGAGCACCTATTGGCGTGGCTTGGTCTGTGTCGCAACAGGATGGGTTAAATGGAACACTGTTGACTTCACATGTGAATGTGAGTGGAATATGCACAAGTGTACAGCAATAGAGATTTTGCTTAATTTCTTATAATCAGCTTGGAGCACACAACCACGAAGGGACTCGAACCCTCAATCTTCTGATCCGAAGTCAGACGCCTTGTCCATTAGGCCACATGGTCACAAAATCTAAAATTGTGACATTTCACAAGTGCCAGGGTTCACATGCTAAATAGGAGGGGGCTATCCTTTGTATAATGCCATACTGCAGAGGTGGCCTGTTGGCCAGGACAGAATGTCCAAAATGTGTGCAGGTTTGTATGGTCAATCGGGTGCGAGCACCTATCGGCTAGGCTTGGTCTGTGTTGCAACAGGATGGTCTAAATGGAACACTGTTGACTTCACATGTGAATGTGAGTAGAATATAAACAAGTTTACAGCAATAGAGATTTTGCTTAATTTCTTATAATCAGCTTGGAGCACACAACCACGAAGGGACTCGAACCCTCAACTTCTGATCCGAAGTCAGACGCCTTGTCCATTAGGCCACATGGTCACAAAATCTAGAATTGTGACATTTCACAAGTTCCAGGGTTCACATGCTAAATAGGAGGGGGGCTATCCTTTGTACAAAGACATACTGCAGAGCTGGCCTGTTGACTTCTGCGGCGGAGAATTGCCTTAAATGGTAGACTGCTGGCTTCACATGTGAAAGTCAGTTGAATAAATGTCAATATACTCGATGATATCTCTTTTTGCAGAGCATAATACCTTCCGTCATCTCAAACTTTTTACTGGCTCATGAATAGAAGCATCCACTGCGGCTGTAGACACATTGATTCGTTGAATTACTATTGCTGACTAGTATGGGGGATCTACCCAATGACGGCTCAGTATTAGCACCACGATCTGCGCATCTGGGCTAAACGGCTTGGTTTTAATTTTTCAGGGAATGAACCCATAACCATGGAGTTATGAGCACCTTCTGAGATATTTATTTTTAAATACTGTTCATAAGCATAAAGCTCCACATCATTTGTAGACACAGTGTTCTGTTAAATTACCACTGCTGGCCAGTATGGGGATTGAACCCATGACCTTGGCGTTATTAGCACCACGCTCTAACCATCTGAGCTAACCGGCCATTTCTTGTATTTCATTCAACTCAGTTAGCTCCATGATAAAACCAGGACAGACCGTCCAAAACGTAAGCAGTTTTGTATTATCAATCGTATGTGACAACCTAGTCGTCGATCTGCAGAGCAAAAAACCTTCCATCCAAAACCTATGATTACAGCTTGAAAGTTGAACTATTTTAGTAGTAAAGGTGACTTGCATTTTATTCAAGTTGGCAGCAAACAAGCTTAAAAAAATTACTATGAATCTGGCGATCTTGAAACACTGCTCAAATTCTCCACATTGATTCGTAAATTTGACAGCAATTGTAAACACATTGTTTTGGTGAATATCCACGGCTGGCCAGTATGGGGATTGAACCCATGACCTTGGCGTATTATTAGCACCACGCTCTGACCATCTGAGCTAACCGGCCCTTTTTTTCATACTTATTATTAAACTGAAATAGTTCTCAGATTGGCCAAGGACAGAACGTCAAAAACGTGTGGAGGTTTGTACGGTCGATCGGGTGTGAGCACCTATTGGCGTGGCTTGGTCTGTGTCGCAACAGGATGGGTTAAATGGAACACTGTTGACTTCACATGTGAATGTGAGTGGAATATGCACAAGTGTACAGCAATAGAGATTTTGCTTAATTTCTTATAATCAGCTTGGAGCACACAACCACGAAGGGACTCGAACCCTCAATCTTCTGATCCGAAGTCAGACGCCTTGTCCATTAGGCCACATGGTCACAAAATCTAAAATTGTGACATTTCACAAGTGCCAGGGTTCACATGCTAAATAGGAGGGGGCTATCCTTTGTATAATGCCATACTGCAGAGGTGGCCTGTTGGCCAGGACAGAATGTCCAAAATGTGTGCAGGTTTGTATGGTCAATCGGGTGCGAGCACCTATCGGCTAGGCTTGGTCTGTGTTGCAACAGGATGGTCTAAATGGAACACTGTTGACTTCACATGTGAATGTGAGTAGAATATAAACAAGTTTACAGCAATAGAGATTTTGCTTAATTTCTTATAATCAGCTTGGAGCACACAACCACGAAGGGACTCGAACCCTCAATCTTCTGATCCGAAGTCAGACGCCTTGTCCATTAGGCCACATGGTCACAAAATCTAGAATTGTGACATTTCACAAGTTCCAGGGTTCACATGCTAAATAGGAGGGGGCTATCCTTTGTACAAAGACATACTGCAGAGCTGGCCTGTTGACTTCTGCGGCGGAGAATTGCCTTAAATGGTAGACTGCTGGCTTCACATGTGAAAGTCAGTTGAATAAATGTCAATATACTCGATGATATCTCTTTTTGCAGAGCATAATACCTTCCGTCATCTCAAACTTTTTACTGGCTCATGAATAGAAGCATCCACTGCGGCTGTAGACACATTGATTCGTTGAATTACTATTGCTGACTAGTATGGGGGATCTACCCAATGACGGCTCAGTATTAGCACCACGATCTGCGCATCTGGGCTAAACGGCTTGGTTTTAATTTTTCAGGGAATGAACCCATAACCATGGAGTTATGAGCACCTTCTGAGATATTTATTTTTAAATACTGTTTCATAAGCATAAAGCTCCACGTCATTTGTAGACACAGTGTTCTGTTAAATTACCACTGCTGGCCAGTATGGGGATTGAACCCATGACCTTGGCGTTATTAGCACCACGCTCTAACCATCTGAGCTAACCGGCCATTTCTTGTATTTCATTCAACTCAGTTAGCTCCATGATAAAACCAGGACAGACCGTCCAAAACGTAAGCAGTTTTGTATTATCAATCGTATGTGACAACCTAGTCGTCGATCTGCAGAGCAAAAAACCTTCCATCCAAAACCTATGATTACAGCTTGAAAGTTGAACTATTTTAGTAGTAAGTGACTTGCATTTTATTCAAGTTGGCAGCAAACAAGCTTAAAAAAATTACTATGAATCTGGCGATCTTGAAACACTGCTCAAATTCTCCACATTGATTCGTAAATTTGACAGCAATTGTAAACACATTGTTTTGGTGAATATCCACGGCTGGCCAGTATGGGGATTGAACCCATGACCTTGGCGTTATTAGCACCACGCTCTGACCATCTGAGCTAACCGGCCCTTTTTTTCATACTTATTATTAAACTGAAATAGTTCTCAGATTGGCCAAGGACAGAACGTCAAAAACGTGTGGAGGTTTGTACGGTCGATCGGGTGTGAGCACCTATTGGCGTGGCTTGGTCTGTGTCGCAACAGGATGGGTTAAATGGAACACTGTTGACTTCACATGTGAATGTGAGTGGAATATGCACAAGTGTACAGCAATAGAGATTTTGCTTAATTTCTTATAATCAGCTTGGAGCACACAACCACGAAGGGACTCGAACCCTCAATCTTCTGATCCGAAGTCAGACGCCTTGTCCATTAGGCCACATGGTCACAAAATCTAAAATTGTGACATTTCACAAGTGCCAGGGTTCACATGCTAAATAGGAGGGGGCTATCCTTTGTATAATGCCATACTGCAGAGGTGGCCTGTTGGCCAGGACAGAATGTCCAAAATGTGTGCAGGTTTGTATGGTCAATCGGGTGCGAGCACCTATCGGCTAGGCTTGGTCTGTGTTGCAACAGGATGGTCTAAATGGAACACTGTTGACTTCACATGTGAATGTGAGTAGAATATAAACAAGTTTACAGCAATAGAGATTTTGCTTAATTTCTTATAATCAGCTTGGAGCACACAACCACGAAGGGACTCGAACCCTCAATCTTCTGATCCGAAGTCAGACGCCTTGTCCATTAGGCCACATGGTCACAAAATCTAGAATTGTGACATTTCACAAGTTCCAGGGTTCACATGCTAAATAGGAGGGGGCTATCCTTTGTACAAAGACATTGCAGAGCTGGCCTGTTGACTTCTGCGGCGGAGAATTGCCTTAAATGGTAGACTGCTGGCTTCACATGTGAAAGTCAGTTGAATAAATGTCAATATACTCGATGATATCTCTTTTTGCAGAGCATAATACCTTCCGTCATCTCAAACTTTTTACTGGCTCATGAATAGAAGCATCCACTGCGGCTGTAGACACATTGATTCGTTGAATTACTATTGCTGACTAGTATGGGGGATCTACCCAATGACGGCTCAGTATTAGCACCACGATCTGCGCATCTGGGCTAAACGGCTTGGTTTTAATTTTTCAGGGAATGAACCCATAACCATGGAGTTATGAGCACCTTCTGAGATATTTATTTTTAAATACTGTTTCATAAGCATAAAGCTCCACATCATTTGTAGACACAGTGTTCTGTTAAATTACCACTGCTGGCCAGTATGGGGATTGAACCCATGACCTTGGCGTTATTAGCACCACGCTCTAACCATCTGAGCTAACCGGCCATTTCTTGTATTTCATTCAACTCAGTTAGCTCCATGATAAAACCAGGACAGACCGTCCAAAACGTAAGCAGTTTTGTATTATCAATCGTATGTGACAACCTAGTCGTCGATCTGCAGAGCAAAAAACCTTCCATCCAAAACCTATGATTACAGCTTGAAAGTTGAACTATTTTAGTAGTAAAGGTGACTTGCATTTTATTCAAGTTGGCAGCAAACAAGCTTAAAAAAATTACTATGAATCTGGCGATCTTGAAACACTGCTCAAATTCTCCACATTGATTCGTAAATTTGACAGCAATTGTAAACACATTGTTTTGGTGAATATCCACGGCTGGCCAGTATGGGGATTGAACCCATGACCTTGGCGTTATTAGCACCACGCTCTGACCATCTGAGCTAACCGGCCCTTTTTTTCATACTTATTATTAAACTGAAATAGTTCTCAGATTGGCCAAGGACAGAACGTCAAAAACGTGTGGAGGTTTGTACGGTCGATGGTGTGAGCACCTATTGGCGTGGCTTGGTCTGTGTCGCAACAGGATGGGTTAAATGGAACACTGTTGACTTCACATGTGAATGTGAGTGGAATATGCACAAGTGTACAGCAATAGAGATTTTGCTTAATTTCTTATAATCAGCTTGGAGCACACAACCACGAAGGGACTCGAACCCTCAATCTTCTGATCCGAAGTCAGACGCCTTGTCCATTAGGCCACATGGTCACAAAATCTAAAATTGTGACATTTCACAAGTGCCAGGGTTCACATGCTAAATAGGAGGGGGCTATCCTTTGTATAATGCCATACTGCAGAGGTGGCCTGTTGGCCAGGACAGAATGTCCAAAATGTGTGCAGGTTTGTATGGTCAATCGGGTGCGAGCACCTATCGGCTAGGCTTGGTCTGTGTTGCAACAGGATGGTCTAAATGGAACACTGTTGACTTCACATGTGAATGTGAGTAGAATATAAACAAGTTTACAGCAATAGAGATTTTGAACATGTGAATGTGAGTAGAATATAAACAAGTTTACAGCAATAGAGATTTTGCTTAATTTCTTATAATCAGCTTGGAGCACACAACCACGAAGGGACTCGAACCCTCAATCTTCTGATCCGAAGTCAGACGCCTTGTCCATTAGGCCACATGGTCACAAAATCTAGAATTGTGACATTTCACAAGTTCCAGGGTTCACATGCTAAATAGGAGGGGGCTATCCTTTGTACAAAGACATACTGCAGAGCTGGCCTGTTGACTTCTGCGGCGGAGAATTGCCTTAAATGGTAGACTGCTGGCTTCACATGTGAAAGTCAGTTGAATAAATGTCAATATACTCGATGATATCTCTTTTTGCAGAGCATAATACCTTCCGTCATCTCAAACTTTTTACTGGCTCATGAATAGAAGCATCCACTGCGGCTGTAGACACATTGATTCGTTGAATTACTATTGCTGACTAGTATGGGGGATCTACCCAATGACGGCTCAGTATTAGCACCACGATCTGCGCATCTGGGCTAAACGGCTTGGTTTTAATTTTTCAGGGAATGAACCCATAACCATGGAGTTATGAGCACCTTCTGAGATATTTATTTTTAAATACTGTTTCATAAGCATAAAGCTCCACGTCATTTGTAGACACAGCGTTCTGTTAAATTACCACTGCTGGCCAGTATGGGGATTGAACCCATGACCTTGGCGTTATTAGCACCACGCTCTAACCATCTGAGCTAACCGGCCATTTCTTGTATTTCATTCAACTCAGTTAGCTCCATGATAAAACCAGGACAGACCGTCCAAAACGTAAGCAGTTTTGTATTATCAATCGTATGTGACAACCTAGTCGTCGATCTGCAGAGCAAAAAACCTTCCATCCAAAACCTATGATTACAGCTTGAAAGTTGAACTATTTTAGTAGTAAAGGTGACTTGCATTTTATTCAAGTTGGCAGCAAACAAGCTTAAAAAAATTACTATGAATCTGGCGATCTTGAAACACTGCTCAAATTCTCCACATTGATTCGTAAATTTGACAGCAATTGTAAACACATTGTTTTGGTGAATATCCACGGCTGGCCAGTATGGGGATTGAACCCATGACCTTGGCGTTATTAGCACCACGCTCTGACCATCTGAGCTAACCGGCCCTTTTTTTCATACTTATTATTAAACTGAAATAGTTCTCAGATTGGCCAAGGACAGAACGTCAAAAACGTGTGGAGGTTTGTACGGTCGATCGGGTGTGAGCACCTATTGGCGTGGCTTGGTCTGTGTCGCAACAGGATGGGTTAAATGGAACACTGTTGACTTCACATGTGAATGTGAGTGGAATATGCACAAGTGTACAGCAATAGAGATTTTGCTTAATTTCTTATAATCAGCTTGGAGCACACAACCACGAAGGGACTCGAACCCTCAATCTTCTGATCCGAAGTCAGACGCCTTGTCCATTAGGCCACATGGTCACAAAATCTAAAATTGTGACATTTCACAAGTGCCAGGGTTCACATGCTAAATAGGAGGGGGCTATCCTTTGTATAATGCCATACTGCAGAGGTGGCCTGTTGGCCAGGACAGAATGTCCAAAATGTGTGCAGGTTTGTATGGTCAATCGGGTGCGAGCACCTATCGGCTAGGCTTGGTCTGTGTTGCAACAGGATGGTCTAAATGGAACACTGTTGACTTCACATGTGAATGTGAGTAGAATATAAACAAGTTTACAGCAATAGAGATTTTGCTTAATTTCTTATAATCAGCTTGGAGCACACAACCACGAAGGGACTCGAACCCTCAATCTTCTGATCCGAAGTCAGACGCCTTGTCCATTAGGCCACATGGTCACAAAATCTAGAATTGTGACATTTCACAAGTTCCAGGGTTCACATGCTAAATAGGAGGGGGCTATCCTTTGTACAAAGACATACTGCAGAGCTGGCCTGTTGACTTCTGCGGCGGAGAATTGCCTTAAATGGTAGACTGCTGGCTTCACATGTGAAAGTCAGTTGAATAAATGTCAATATACTCGATGATATCTCTTTTTGCAGAGCATAATACCTTCCGTCATCTCAAACTTTTTACTGGCTCATGAATAGAAGCATCCACTGCGGCTGTAGACACATTGATTCGTTGAATTACTATTGCTGACTAGTATGGGGGATCTACCCAATGACGGCTCAGTATTAGCACCACGATCTGCGCATCTGGGCTAAACGGCTTGGTTTTAATTTTTCAGGGAATGAACCCATAACCATGGAGTTATGAGCACCTTCTGAGATATTTATTTTTAAATACTGTTTCATAAGCATAAAGCTCCACGTCATTTGTAGACACAGTGTTCTGTTAAATTACCACTGCTGGCCAGTATGGGGATTGAACCCATGACCTTGGCGTTATTAGCACCACGCTCTAACCATCTGAGCTAACCGGCCATTTCTTGTATTTCATTCAACTCAGTTAGCTCCATGATAAAACCAGGACAGACCGTCCAAAACGTAAGCAGTTTTGTATTATCAATCGTATGTGACAACCTAGTCGTCGATCTGCAGAGCAAAAAACCTTCCATCCAAAACCTATGATTACAGCTTGAAAGTTGAACTATTTCAGTAGTAAAGGTGACTTGCATTTTATTCAAGTTGGCAGCAAACAAGCTTAAAAAAATTACTATGAATCTGGCGATCTTGAAACACTGCTCAAATTCTCCACATTGATTCGTAAATTTGACAGCAATTGTAAACACATTGTTTTGGTGAATATCCACGGCTGGCCAGTATGGGGATTGAACCCATGACCTTGGCGTTATTAGCACCACGCTCTGACCATCTGAGCTAACCGGCCCTTTTTTTCATACTTATTATTAAACTGAAATAGTTCTCAGATTGGCCAAGGACAGAACGTCAAAAACGTGTGGAGGTTTGTACGGTCGATCGGGTGTGAGCACCTATTGGCGTGGCTTGGTCTGTGTCGCAACAGGATGGGTTAAATGGAACACTGTTGACTTCACATGTGAATGTGAGTGGAATATGCACAAGTGTACAGCAATAGAGATTTTGAGTAGAATATAAACAAGTTTACAGCAATATTTTGCTTAATTTCTTATAATCAGCTTGGAGCACACAACCACGAAGGGACTCGAACCCTCAATCTTCTGATCCGAAGTCAGACGCCTTGTCCATTAGGCCACATGGTCACAAAATCTAAAATTGTGACATTTCACAAGTGCCAGGGTTCACATGCTAAATAGGAGGGGGGGGTATATCCTTTGTACAAAGTCCAAAACATCAACTGCAGAGCTGGTCTGTGTTGCAACAGGATGGTCTAAATGGAACACTGTTGACTTCACATGTGAATGTGAGTAGAATATAAACAAGTTTACAGCAATAGAGAGCTTAATTTCTTATAATTGCCTTAAATGGTAGACTGCTGGCATTCAAAATCATGTGAAAGTCAGTTGAATAAATGTCAATATGAAAGTCAGTTGAATAAATGTCGATGATATCTCTTTTTGCAGAGCATAATACCTTCCGTCATCTCAAACTTTTTACTGGCTCATGAATAGAAGCATCCACTGCGGCTGTAGACACATTGATTCGTTGAATTACTATTGCTGACTAGTATGGGGGATCTACCCAATGACGGCTCAGTATTAGCACCACGATCTGCGCATCTGGGCTAAACGGCTTGGTTTTAATTTTTCAGGGAATGAACCCTAACCATGGAGTTATGAGCACCTTCTGAGATATTTATTTTTAAATACTGTTTCATAAGCATAAAGCTCCACATCATTTGTAGACACAGTGTTCTGTTAAATTACCACTGCTGGCCAGTATGGGGATTGAACCCATGACCTTGGCGTTATTAGCACCACGCTCTAACCATCTGAGCTAACCGGCCATTTCTTGTATTTCATTCAACTCAGTTAGCTCCATGATAAAACCAGGACAGACCGTCCAAAACGTAAGCAGTTTTGTATTATCAATCGTATGTGACAACCTAGTCGTCGATCTGCAGAGCAAAAAACCTTCCATCCAAAACCTATGATTACAGCTTGAAAGTTGAACTATTTAGTAGTAAAGGTGACTTGCATTTTATTCAAGTTGGCAGCAAACAAGCTTAAAAAAATTACTATGAATCTGGCGATCTTGAAACACTGCTCAAATTCTCCACATTGATTCGTAAATTTGACAGCAATTGTAAACACATTGTTTTGGTGAATATCCACGGCTGGCCAGTATGGGGATTGAACCCATGACCTTGGCGTTATTAGCACCACGCTCTGACCATCTGAGCTAACCGGCCCTTTTTTTCATACTTATTATTAAACTGAAATAGTTCTCAGATTGGCCAAGGACAGAACGTCAAAAACGTGTGGAGGTTTGTACGGTCGATCGGGTGTGAGCACCTATTGGCGTGGCTTGGTCTGTGTCGCAACAGGATGGGTTAAATGGAACACTGTTGACTTCACATGTGAATGTGAGTGGAATATGCACAAGTGTACAGCAATAGAGATTTTGCTTAATTTCTTATAATCAGCTTGGAGCACACAACCACGAAGGGACTCGAACCCTCAATCTTCTGATCCGAAGTCAGACGCCTTGTCCATTAGGCCACATGGTCACAAAATCTAAAATTGTGACATTTCACAAGTGCCAGGGTTCACATGCTAAATAGGAGGGGCTATCCTTTGTATAATGCCATACTGCAGAGGTGGCCTGTTGGCCAGGACAGAATGTCCAAAATGTGTGCAGGTTTGTATGGTCAATCGGGTGCGAGCACCTATCGGCTAGGCTTGGTCTGTGTTGCAACAGGATGGTCTAAATGGAACACTGTTGACTTCACATGTGAATGTGAGTAGAATATAAACAAGTTTACAGCAATAGAGATTTTGCTTAATTTCTTATAATCAGCTTGGAGCACACAACCACGAAGGGACTCGAACCCTCAATCTTCTGATCCGAAGTCAGACGCCTTGTCCATTAGGCCACATGGTCACAAAATCTAGAATTGTGACATTTCACAAGTTCCAGGGTTCACATGCTAAATAGGAGGGGGCTATCCTTTGTACAAAGACATACTGCAGAGCTGGCCTGTTGACTTCTGCGGCGGAGAATTGCCTTAAATGGTAGACTGCTGGCTTCACATGTGAAAGTCAGTTGAATAAATGTCAATATACTCGATGATATCTCTTTTTGCAGAGCATAATACCTTCCGTCATCTCAAACTTTTTACTGGCTCATGAATAGAAGCATCCACTGCGGCTGTAGACACATTGATTCGTTGAATTACTATTGCTGACTAGTATGGGGGATCTACCCAATGACGGCTCAGTATTAGCACCACGATCTGCGCATCTGGGCTAAACGGCTTGGTTTTAATTTTTCAGGGAATGAACCCATAACCATGGAGTTATGAGCACCTTCTGAGATATTTATTTTTAAATACTGTTTCATAAGCATAAAGCTCCACGTCATTTGTAGACACAGTGTTCTGTTAAATTACCACTGCTGGCCAGTATGGGGATTGAACCCATGACCTTGGCGTTATTAGCACCACGCTCTAACCATCTGAGCTAACCGGCCATTTCTTGTATTTCATTCAACTCAGTTAGCTCCATGATAAAACCAGGACAGACCGTCCAAAACGTAAGCAGTTTTGTATTATCAATCGTATGTGACAACCTAGTCGTCGATCTGCAGAGCAAAAAACCTTCCATCCAAAACCTATGATTACAGCTTGAAAGTTGAACTATTTTAGTAGTAAAGGTGACTTGCATTTTATTCAAGTTGGCAGCAAACAAGCTTAAAAAAATTACTATGAATCTGGCGATCTTGAAACACTGCTCAAATTCTCCACATTGATTCGTAAATTTGACAGCAATTGTAAACACATTGTTTTGGTGAATATCCACGGCTGGCCAGTATGGGGATTGAACCCATGACCTTGGCGTTATTAGCACCACGCTCTGACCATCTGAGCTAACCGGCCTTTTTTTCATACTTATTATTAAACTGAAATAGTTCTCAGATTGGCCAAGGACAGAACGTCAAAAACGTGTGGAGGTTTGTACGGTCGATCGGGTGTGAGCACCTATTGGCGTGGCTTGGTCTGTGTCGCAACAGGATGGGTTAAATGGAACACTGTTGACTTCACATGTGAATGTGAGTGGAATATGCACAAGTGTACAGCAATAGAGATTTTGCTTAATTTCTTATAATCAGCTTGGAGCACACAACCACGAAGGGACTCGAACCCTCAATCTTCTGATCCGAAGTCAGACGCCTTGTCCATTAGGCCACATGGTCACAAAATCTAAAATTGTGACATTTCACAAGTGCCAGGGTTCACATGCTAAATAGGAGGGGGCTATCCTTTGTATAATGCCATACTGCAGAGGTGGCCTGTTGGCCAGACAGAATGTCCAAAATGTGTGCAGGTTTGTATGGTCAATCGGGTGCGAGCACCTATCGGCTAGGCTTGGTCTGTGTTGCAACAGGATGGTCTAAATGGAACACTGTTGACTTCACATGTGAATGTGAGTAGAATATAAACAAGTTTACAGCAATAGAGATTTTGCTTAATTTCTTATAATCAGCTTGGAGCACACAACCACGAAGGGACTCGAACCCTCAATCTTCTGATCCGAAGTCAGACGCCTTGTCCATTAGGCCACATGGTCACAAAATCTAGAATTGTGACATTTCACAAGTTGGTTCACATGCTAAATAGGAGGGGGCTATCCTTTGTACAAAGACATACTGCAGAGCTGGCCTGTTGACTTCTGCGGCGGAGAATTGCCTTAAATGGTAGACTGCTGGCTTCACATGTGAAAGTCAGTTGAATAAATGTCAATATACTCGATGATATCTCTTTTTGCAGAGCATAATACCTTCCGTCATCTCAAACTTTTTACTGGCTCATGAATAGAAGCATCCACTGCGGCTGTAGACACATTGATTCGTTGAATTACTATTGCTGACTAGTATGGGGGATCTACCCAATGACGGCTCAGTATTAGCACCACGATCTGCGCATCTGGGCTAAACGGCTTGGTTTTAATTTTTCAGGGAATGAACCCATAACCATGGAGTTATGAGCACCTTCTGAGATATTTATTTTTAAATACTGTTTCATAAGCATAAAGCTCCACGTCATTTGTAGACACAGTGTTCTGTTAAATTACCACTGCTGGCCAGTATGGGGATTGAACCCATGACCTTGGCGTTATTAGCACCACGCTCTAACCATCTGAGCTAACCGGCCATTTCTTGTATTTCATTCAACTCAGTTAGCTCCATGATAAAACCAGGACAGACCGTCCAAAACGTAAGCAGTTTTGTATTATCAATCGTATGTGACAACCTAGTCGTCGATCTGCAGAGCAAAAAACCTTCCATCCAAAACCTATGATTACAGCTTGAAAGTTGAACTATTTCAGTAGTAAAGGTGACTTGCATTTTATTCAAGTTGGCAGCAAACAAGCTTAAAAAAATTACTATGAATCTGGCGATCTTGAAACACTGCTCAAATTCTCCACATTGATTCGTAAATTTGACAGCAATTGTAAACACATTGTTTTGGTGAATATCCACGGCTGGCCAGTATGGGGATTGAACCCATGACCTTGGCGTTATTAGCACCACGCTCTGACCATCTGAGCTAACCGGCCCTTTTTTTCATACTTATTATTAAACTGAAATAGTTCTCAGATTGGCCAAGGACAGAACGTCAAAAACGTGTGGAGGTTTGTACGGTCGATCGGGTGTGAGCACCTATTGGCGTGGCTTGGTCTGTGTCGCAACAGGATGGGTTAAATGGAACACTGTTGACTTCACATGTGAATGTGAGTGGAATATGCACAAGTGTACAGCAATAGAGATTTTGCTTAATTTCTTATAATCAGCTTGGAGCACACAACCACGAAGGGACTCGAACCCTCAATCTTCTGATCCGAAGTCAGACGCCTTGTCCATTAGGCCACATGGTCACAAAATCTAAAATTGTGACATTTCACAAGTGCCAGGGTTCACATGCTAAATAGGAGGGGGCTATCCTTTGTATAATGCCATACTGCAGAGGTGGCCTGTTGGCCAAGACAGAATGTCCAAAATGTGTGCAGGTTTGTATGGTCAATCGGGTGCGAGCACCTATCGGCTAGGCTTGGTCTGTGTTGCAACAGGATGGTCTAAATGGAACACTGTTGACTTCACATGTGAATGTGAGTAGAATATAAACAAGTTTACAGCAATAGAGATTTTGCTTAATTTCTTATAATCAGCTTGGAGCACACAACCACGAAGGGACTCGAACCCTCAATCTTCTGATCCGAAGTCAGACGCCTTGTCCATTAGGCCACATGGTCACAAAATCTAGAATTGTGACATTTCACAAGTTCCAGGGTTCACATGCTAAATAGGAGGGGCTATCCTTTGTACAAAGACATACTGCAGAGCTGGCCTGTTGACTTCTGCGGCGGAGAATTGCCTTAAATGGTAGACTGCTGGCTTCACATGTGAAAGTCAGTTGAATAAATGTCAATATACTCGATGATATCTCTTTTTGCAGAGCATAATACCTTCCGTCATCTCAAACTTTTTACTGGCTCATGAATAGAAGCATCCACTGCGGCTGTAGACACATTGATTCGTTGAATTACTATTGCTGACTAGTATGGGGGATCTACCCAATGACGGCTCAGTATTAGCACCACGATCTGCGCATCTGGGCTAAACGGCTTGGTTTTAATTTTTCAGGGAATGAACCCATAACCATGGAGTTATGAGCACCTTCTGAGATATTTATTTTTAAATACTGTTTCATAAGCATAAAGCTCCACATCATTTGTAGACACAGTGTTCTGTTAAATTACCACTGCTGGCCAGTATGGGGATTGAACCCATGACCTTGGCGTTATTAGCACCACGCTCTAACCATCTGAGCTAACCGGCCATTTCTTGTATTTCATTCAACTCAGTTAGCTCCATGATAAAACCAGGACAGACCGTCCAAAACGTAAGCAGTTTTGTATTATCAATCGTATGTGACAACCTAGTCGTCGATCTGCAGAGCAAAAAACCTTCCATCCAAAACCTATGATTACAGCTTGAAAGTTGAACTATTTTAGTAGTAAAGGTGACTTGCATTTTATTCAAGTTGGCAGCAAACAAGCTTAAAAAAATTACTATGAATCTGGCGATCTTGAAACACTGCTCAAATTCTCCACATTGATTCGTAAATTTGACAGCAATTGTAAACACATTGTTTTGGTGAATATCCACGGCTGGCCAGTATGGGGATTGAACCCATGACCTTGGCGTTATTAGCACCACGCTCTGACCATCTGAGCTAACCGGCCCTTTTTTCATACTTATTATTAAACTGAAATAGTTCTCAGATTGGCCAAGGACAGAACGTCAAAAACGTGTGGAGGTTTGTACGGTCGATCGGGTGTGAGCACCTATTGGCGTGGCTTGGTCTGTGTCGCAACAGGATGGGTTAAATGGAACACTGTTGACTTCACATGTGAATGTGAGTGGAATATGCACAAGTGTACAGCAATAGAGATTTTGCTTAATTTCTTATAATCAGCTTGGAGCACACAACCACGAAGGGACTCGAACCCTCAATCTTCTGATCCGAAGTCAGACGCCTTGTCCATTAGGCCACATGGTCACAAAATCTAAAATTGTGACATTTCACAAGTGCCAGGGTTCACATGCTAAATAGGAGGGGGCTATCCTTTGTATAAAGCCATACTGCAGAGGTGGCCTGTTGGCCAAGACAGAATGTCCAAAATGTGTGCAGGTTTGTATGGTCAATCGGGTGCGAGCACCTATCGGCTAGGCTTGGTCTGTGTTGCAACAGGATGGTCTAAATGGAACACTGTTGACTTCACATGTGAATGTGAGTAGAATATAAACAAGTTTACAGCAATAGAGATTTTGCTTAATTTCTTATAATCAGCTTGGAGCACACAACCACGAAGGGACTCGAACCCTCAATCTTCTGATCCGAAGTCAGACGCCTTGTCCATTAGGCCACATGGTCACAAAATCTAGAATTGTGACATTTCACAAGTTCCAGGGTTCACATGCTAAATAGGAGGGGGCTATCCTTTGTACAAAGACATACTGCAGAGCTGGCCTGTTGACTTCTGCGGCGGAGAATTGCCTTAAATGGTAGACTGCTGGCTTCACATGTGAAAGTCAGTTGAATAAATGTCAATATACTCGATGATATCTCTTTTTGCAGAGCATAATACCTTCCGTCATCTCAAACTTTTTACTGGCTCATGAATAGAAGCATCCACTGCGGCTGTAGACACATTGATTCGTTGAATTACTATTGCTGACTAGTATGGGGGATCTACCCAATGACGGCTCAGTATTAGCACCACGATCTGCGCATCTGGGCTAAACGGCTTGGTTTTAATTTTTCAGGGAATGAACCCATAACCATGGAGTTATGAGCACCTTCTGAGATATTTATTTTTAAATACTGTTTCATAAGCATAAAGCTCCACGTCATTTGTAGACACAGTGTTCTGTTAAATTACCACTGCTGGCCAGTATGGGGATTGAACCCATGACCTTGGCGTTATTAGCACCACGCTCTAACCATCTGAGCTAACCGGCCATTTCTTGTATTTCATTCAACTCAGTTAGCTCCATGATAAAACCAGGACAGACCGTCCAAAACGTAAGCAGTTTTTATCAATCGTATGTGACAACCTAGTCGTCGATCTGCAGAGCAAAAAACCTTCCATCCAAAACCTATGATTACAGCTTGAAAGTTGAACTATTTCAGTAGTAAAGGTGACTTGCATTTTATTCAAGTTGGCAGCAAACAAGCTTAAAAAAATTACTATGAATCTGGCGATCTTGAAACACTGCTCAAATTCTCCACATTGA
Organism: Anoplopoma fimbria; assembly: GCF_027596085.1. Lineage (NCBI taxonomy): Eukaryota > Metazoa > Chordata > Actinopteri > Perciformes > Anoplopomatidae > Anoplopoma > Anoplopoma fimbria. The sequence continues at coordinate 13,533,909 of NC_072463.1, forward strand.
TTCGTAAATTTGACAGCAATTGTAAACACATTGTTTTGGTGAATATCCACGGCTGGCCAGTATGGGGATTGAACCCATGACCTTGGCGTTATTAGCACCACGCTCTGACCATCTGAGCTAACCGGCCCTTTTTTTCATACTTATTATTAAACTGAAATAGTTCTCAGATTGGCCAAGGACAGAACGTCAAAAACGTGTGGAGGTTTGTACGGTCGATCGGGTGTGAGCACCTATTGGCGTGGCTTGGTCTGTGTCGCAACAGGATGGGTTAAATGGAACACTGTTGACTTCACATGTGAATGTGAGTGGAATATGCACAAGTGTACAGCAATAGAGATTTTGCTTAATTTCTTATAATCAGCTTGGAGCACACAACCACGAAGGGACTCGAACCCTCAATCTTCTGATCCGAAGTCAGACGCCTTGTCCATTAGGCCACATGGTCACAAAATCTAAAATTGTGACATTTCACAAGTGCCAGGGTTCACATGCTAAATAGGAGGGGGCTATCCTTTGTATAAAGCCATACTGCAGAGGTGGCCTGTTGGCCAAGACAGAATGTCCAAAATGTGTGCAGGTTTGTATGGTCAATCGGGTGCGAGCACCTATCGGCTAGGCTTGGTCTGTGTTGCAACAGGATGGTCTAAATGGAACACTGTTGACTTCACATGTGAATGTGAGTAGAATATAAACAAGTTTACAGCAATAGAGATTTTGCTTAATTTCTTATAATCAGCTTGGAGCACACAACCACGAAGGGACTCGAACCCTCAATCTTCTGATCCGAAGTCAGCCTTGTCCATTAGGCCACATGGTCACAAAATCTAGAATTGTGACATTTCACAAGTTCCAGGGTTCACATGCTAAATAGGAGGGGGCTATCCTTTGTACAAAGACATACTGCAGAGCTGGCCTGTTGACTTCTGCGGCGGAGAATTGCCTTAAATGGTAGACTGCTGGCTTCACATGTGAAAGTCAGTTGAATAAATGTCAATATACTCGATGATATCTCTTTTTGCAGAGCATAATACCTTCCGTCATCTCAAACTTTTTACTGGCTCATGAATAGAAGCATCCACTGCGGCTGTAGACACATTGATTCGTTGAATTACTATTGCTGACTAGTATGGGGGATCTACCCAATGACGGCTCAGTATTAGCACCACGATCTGCGCATCTGGGCTAAACGGCTTGGTTTTAATTTTTCAGGGAATGAACCCATAACCATGGAGTTATGAGCACCTTCTGAGATATTTATTTTTAAATACTGTTTCATAAGCATAAAGCTCCACGTCATTTGTAGACACAGTGTTCTGTTAAATTACCACTGCTGGCCAGTATGGGGATTGAACCCATGACCTTGGCGTTATTAGCACCACGCTCTAACCATCTGAGCTAACCGGCCATTTCTTGTATTTCATTCAACTCAGTTAGCTCCATGATAAAACCAGGACAGACCGTCCAAAACGTAAGCAGTTTTGTATTATCAATCGTATGTGACAACCTAGTCGTCGATCTGCAGAGCAAAAAACCTTCCATCCAAAACCTATGATTACAGCTTGAAAGTTGAACTATTTTAGTAGTAAAGGTGACTTGCATTTTATTCAAGTTGGCAGCAAACAAGCTTAAAAAAATTACTATGAATCTGGCGATCTTGAAACACTGCTCAAATTCTCCACATTGATTCGTAAATTTGACAGCAATTGTAAACACATTGTTTTGGTGAATATCCACGGCTGGCCAGTATGGGGATTGAACCCATGACCTTGGCGTTATTAGCACCACGCTCTGACCATCTGAGCTAACCGGCCCTTTTTTTCATACTTATTATTAAACTGAAATAGTTCTCAGATTGGCCAAGGACAGAACGTCAAAAACGTGTGGAGGTTTGTACGGTCGATCGGGTGTGAGCACCTATTGGCGTGGCTTGGTCTGTGTCGCAACAGGATGGGTTAAATGGAACACTGTTGACTTCACATGTGAATGTGAGTGGAATATGCACAAGTGTACAGCAATAGAGATTTTGCTTAATTTCTTATAATCAGCTTGGAGCACACAACCACGAAGGGACTCGAACCCTCAATCTTCTGATCCGAAGTCAGACGCCTTGTCCATTAGGCCACATGGTCACAAAATCTAAAATTGTGACATTTCACAAGTGCCAGGGTTCACATGCTAAATAGGAGGGGGCTATCCTTTGTATAAAGCCATACTGCAGAGGTGGCCTGTTGGCCAAGACAGAATGTCCAAAATGTGTGCAGGTTTGTATGGTCAATCGGGTGCGAGCACCTATCGGCTAGGCTTGGTCTGTGTTGCAACAGGATGGTCTAAATGGAACACTGTTGACTTCACATGTGAATGTGAGTAGAATATAAACAAGTTTACAGCAATAGAGATTTTGCTTAATTTCTTATAATCAGCTTGGAGCACACAACCACGAAGGGACTCGAACCCTCAATCTTCTGATCCGAAGTCAGACGCCTTGTCCATTAGGCCACATGGTCACAAAATCTAGAATTGTGACATTTCACAAGTTCCAGGGTTCACATGCTAAATAGGAGGGGGCTATCCTTTGTACAAAGACATACTGCAGAGCTGGCCTGTTGACTTCTGCGGCGGAGAATTGCCTTAAATGGTAGACTGCTGGCTTCACATGTGAAAGTCAGTTGAATAAATGTCAATATATTACTATTGCTGACTAGTATGGGGGATCTACCCAATGACGGCTCAGTATTAGCACCACGATC